>NC_142930.1:53440580-53500580 GCF_046866305.1 Octopus bimaculoides | reverse complement strand
GTGGTGGATGAGTACAGCAGGGTTCGCCACCATCCCCTGCCGGATCCTCGTTGAGCTTTAAGTGCTTTCGCTCAATAAACACTCACAACGCCTGGTCTGGGAATCGAAACCGCGATCCTATGACCGCGAGTCCGCTGCCCTAACCACTGGGCCATTGCGCCTCCACGGATTACAAATACATAACCTTCGAAGTGTGTGATGTCGCTGTCACGAGTCCAGGAGAGGTTTCGCATCATCTCAATATTAATATCTTCTTCAAGTCTTCGGGAAACAAACCTATGCAGTATTTTTTGGTGTGCTGAACGTTTCACTTTTTCTTTTTTTGAAGTATGTCAGTCTGGCTGTTTTGGGTTGTGTAGGAGGTCATCAGAAAGCGAAAGCTCCCCGAGGAGCTTCCTTGCCGACACGTAGGATATTGCTCTCTTCACTTTCTAGCACTAAATCTTTCCTGCTATTGTTTAGCAAATGCTGTTTGAGAGAGACTATACGTATGTATGTATGTATGTATGTATGTATGTATGTATGTATGTATGTATATATGTATGTATGCATGCATGTATGCATGCATGTACGTATGTATGTGTGTATGTACGTGTATGCGTGTGTATGTATATGGATTCAGTGGTGTCTTTAGGTGGTTACTGAATCCGTAATTAGATTTTAGGGATTGTAGGATTCTCCTGAAGTTCGTTTAGCGATTACTAATGAGAGTTATAAAAACTAGTAAAGACGATTGTGATTATCCCGACGGAGTGCCAGTGCATGCATAAATACATACATACATACATACATACATAATACATACATACATATATAGACACACACACACACATACATACATACATACATACATACATACATACATACATACATACATACATACATACATACATATCATTCCGTATATAGTCGGTGAACTTCGCAATTTTCTGGTTTACAGTTTTGCGTACATATCCTATAAACAGAGCACATCAATTACACAGAAAAACATACACGTTTGAGAACACCGCATCACACACACACATACACACACACACTCTCTCTCTATCTCTATCTCTTTCTCTCTCTCTCTCTCTCTCTCGTTCTCTCTCTATATATCTCTCTATCTCTCTCTCACACACACGAGCGCGCTAAAATATATGTATAAATACATATGTGCACATATATGCATAGATGGTGTGTATATATACATGTGAAGACACGTGGCTTACAGACTAGGGTAGTCAACTTACATACGTAAGTAAGGTCGTGAGTTCGATATCACGCGGCGCATTGTGTCCTTGAGCAAGACACTTTATTTCACGTTGCTCCAGTCTACGCAGCTGGTAAAAATGAGTTGTACCTGTAATTCAAAGGGCCAGCCTGGTCACACTCTGTGTCACGCTGAATCTCCCCAAGAACTACGTTAAGGGTACGAGTATCTGTGGATCGGATTGGATGAGTTGAAACACTCGTCATCGTAACCGATGGAGTGCCAGTACATACATACATATATACATACATACATCCAGACAGACAGACAGACAGTCATATGTGTGTGTGTATATTAATATATATATATATATATGTTCATATGCATATGCAAACATATATAAACACGTAACCACATACGCATACATACAAAGACACACACACACACACACACACACACACACATATATATATATATATATATATATATATATATATATATATATATATATGTGTGTGTGTGTGTATGCATAAATACATAGACATATATGCGTATATATACAATATATAAACATGCAGCAGTCAAACAGCAAGCTGTTCTTTTCCTTCTTTTTTTTCTTCTTATCCTGTTGCAACAGACGAAGATCCAAAAACCTTGTAGACCATATATAAAGTTATCAAAAATAACATACCCAGGACGCATGCAACAGACATCTCCCCTATTGCAGCACGTGGATAGGCCACCTCTGTCAGCTAACCAAATGTCACACCAATTCTACTGTTGAGTATCAGAAGTATTTTATAATTTAGTAATAGAAGTACATCTCCCTATTTAGGCTACCTTAATGCATGCAGTGAAGTACTATGCATCTCTTACATAAACACATTTGACAGCAACCATGGTAAATGCAGAAATATACATACCTTAATACATATACTTCATAGTTCACACTATCAGAAAAGAAAGAAGTCATATTGGAATCGCCACATAAATCCATGAAACCGTCATACTCTTACTCCATCTGTTACACTCAAATACAGTATGTGACACACTAATATTATAAAAGAAGCTAATGTAGTTATGTGCATTAACATATCGCCTATCAAATGCCTAAAAATCATGATGGTATGTCAGAATGATACGAGAGATATTAACCAAACTGGCTCAACATACCGCTGTTCTTTGCTTCAGAGACTTCAGCTTTCGAAACAGCAACTGATCCTAAGGCCATATTCCCTCAGGAATGTCACTGCATGATGAAAGGTCAGTAGAATCTAACTTTCTAGTATGCTGTTCGTAGAACAAATAATATTCTACTCTTCCCGGGGTAACAACACTTTAGAACTCCGTCTTACAAATATAAAAAAAAAAAATCATTCATATTGTAAAAGTGACACCGATGATTTTCTCAACCCATAACATAATAAAACTTACAATGTTTCGAAGGAAATTGCGAACGTCCCAGTGTTCCACAGAGCTAAATAGAAATAGAACTGGTCCGAAAATGTCTACGCTTACCAATGTCTTAAAACTTAAGCAATTTATGCCAATAAAACAAGTTAAAAGGGCCAACATACACAAAATTTTGATTCACAGATACAGAACAACTTAGAAAAGACAAAGAAGATTTTAAGCTGCTAAACTGAACAACTCAAATATAGCGTTAAAGTTCCACTTAAAAAGACACTCGTAAAAATCGGGAAAAAATAATTTAAAACGAAAGGGAGATAGGAGCGCTCCAGAAAGTATTAAAACAAAGCCTAAAGTTTTCTATAATTTTGAAAAAGTATCAGATTTAGTTCATTATAGAAGAGAACCTTTGTCCCAAGGAAATAGCTCACTGTCTGCCGACCCCGCAAATGATTAATGAAAGACTGAATAAATAATTCAAAATTGCTTTTATCTCACGAATGTGACTTATGCAAATGAACAAGGTGAGTATTTAAATAGAACCTGATAGGGAGGCAGCAACCATTGATTACATCAACATAAAAGATGTATTAACAGCTGTAGATTAAATGAATTGAAGCTCAACAACACCCTTTGATGGGTCCCAAGCATCTCTATTGAAGACATGTAATTCGGCACAAGCGAAACTATCAGGTTCTTCTCCAAAGTTTGTAAGTTTTAAACGCACCAAAACGTTTTAAAACGCATAATATACTCTTTCCATAAAGACAGAAAAGTAGAAGTTAAAAATTTAAGTTACATAAATGTGATCTATCTATTCATTTAAAGATAATATTGTTTAATAAATTCTTAGTTCTTAGTATATACGTATATAATACCACTATAAATACTATTAAAACTTCTAGTAACTATATTCATCATAAGTGTGTGGAGATGATATGCTGGGGAAGTTATCATTTTATATATTTTTCATTTTATCATACGTAAAGCTGCTCCTATGTCGGCATTTATTTCCTCTCTCTTCATTACTGTTTAATAATAATTCTCTCGACTGGAGTATTTTCATAAACTCTGTTGCACATAATAAGCACGTTTTGTTACCTATTTTATATGAGTTCGCTCTACAAATAATATACCAATTAAGGGAGTAGTCTATTTTATTAGATTTTAACTCCCATATGTCACATAAACCGCACCTTCCGCTTATCCAGTCATATATGGTCTTTAAAAGATAATGGTGCCAGTTACAACATCCATTGGAAGGTCTTAGCCAAGTGTAAACCTTACACCAGCGGCAGCGGAAGGTGCGGTCTATGTGATATGGAAAGATGGCTCATCTGGAAAGGCAGCTTAGACTCCGCCACATGTCTAAATTCAAAGACTGAGCTTTTCGGATCATGTCCACATGTGACCAAATATTCGCTACGTTTTTGGTCCCCCTGAGTTTACTGATAAGACTTGCTTTCTATTTTGTGTCTATGTATAAGCTTTTTATCTCTCTATACTTCTTATTTAGATTTCGTATATATTTTTTAATATTGTTACTGATAGGACTTGCTGATAGGACTGAACTGATAGGATTTGCTTTCTATATTGTGTCTATGTATAAGCTTTTTACCCTTCTATACATTTTACTTGGATTTTATATTTGTTTATATATATATATATTTTATATTGTTTTATATTTTTACATAATTATAGAGTTAATGTTTTGTATTTTTTCCATACATATTTTTGTTTTCTCCCCTCCACCCTGTTTTTTTCCTATGCGTCTATAGACACGTACATGGAACCTTATGTGCACGCTTGTGGGTGTGTGCATGTGTGCGGGTACGTGCGTATATAGATATATGTGCGTGCATGCGAAAATATACGCAATCTAGACGCGTTTAACCTTATAGCTTTCCCACACTGTTTCTTGCTTTTAGACCTATAAAATAAAATAAAATTTTGTGTGCGTATGTATGGGTGCAGGGTTTGTTGTGTGCGTGTCGTGTGAGTGTGGATGTGTATGCGTGTATATATATGCACATGTACATATATGTATAGTCTGTGGTGAGTATGTGGGTGAGCATGTGTGTGTTTACATACATGTATAGTTTTTGGCGAGTATGTGGGTGAGCATGTGTGTGTTTAAAGCGAGGGTGTTTTTAGTATATGAATATAGGCGAATGTACGGATTGGTGCGCTTACGCAAACCTATAGACTTCTCTACTCCCTTACTCTTACCCCCTTACTTAGCGGTCTATTAGCTCTTTTGACTTTTGTCTTAATGACGGTCACCACACAGTAATTTCCCTTTGTTTAACGGTCATTTTTCACAGGAATTTTCAATGGCCGGATAACTGAAGAGATGTTGGCGTGGGCTCCCACCCCGGCATCCGAAACTCGGAGTTTTATCATGGCTACCGAATAAGCGTCACATATTTTTACAGATAAATTCCTCTATTTACACAATACCGAGGTCTCTTTCTTTCTTTTGTTGTCCTTCCTATCAATATATATATATATATATATATATATATATATATATATATATATATATATATATATATATGTGTGTGTGTGTGTATGTATATATATTTCAAGATGCACACACGTATAGATATCTAGAATTACATTTAGGCGTATATGCATGTGTGTCCGGGTGTGTGTGTGTATATGTGTATGCATGCGTTCGTGTGTGTGTATGTGCATATGTGTGTGTCTGTAGTTTATTTGTGGGTTAACAAGGTTACCATTAGTTCCATGCCAAGAGAAATCTCTCAACAATTACCACGCTTGTTACATGGAACGTTCGTGATGAGAATACACGAAGCTATACGAGACTTTACAGGATATGGGGAGGGATAGATAAACAGATTATGAGCGGTAATTTCTGAGAAAATCCTATTTATTGTCTCCCTTGAAATCTTTGTAGGGAGTTGCGTTCACCATGAATTAAGTTGACTTGAGCTAGGATTTGCGCTCACCATGAATGGATTAAATCCTTAAACATTTCACGTGAGTACATTCGTGCATGTTCAAATTTATAAATATAAATATAAGTATATACGTATGCGCACTTGCACATCCATACAAAATATATGTACACATACACACACCAAACACACACATATGTACATATATACATACAGACATATGCATATATATACACACACATCTGCATTATGTGATTTGTTCGTATTTGAATATGTGTCCAAAATTGTGGAATTTCATATTTTGACACCAAACTTGGTCTCTGGGATTGTAAATTCATAAGTTTGTATTTGTATTCTGTGAATCACATGATGCCATGAATATGTACAATGCACATATATCTCTGTAATAAGGGAATCCCGAATAAGTTTACGGGAAATGTGTCTTTCATGCATAATGTTCATGTAATGCATATAATTGATGTGCAGAAAAAGTCTTATCCAGGTTAGAGGGGTGGCAAAGTGAGTAGTGGGGATCATGATTGAAGTTTCCATGTATGAATTGTTGCCCGTGCATTCTGGAAGAGAAGGTTTCCCCACAAATATTCACCGTTGATACTATGACATTTAGTTTTTCGGTAATGCCGAGCTCGCATTACCCATCATCATCCCTCAAACAATTAGTTGATAGCATTAGTAGGCATGTGTCCAATCTATGCGCGTGGTCAAGTGATCATGGTTCTGCTCTCAGGATCACAAGATCGTGGTCACGACTCTCAGACCGGTGGTGCGCTGCTCCAGTTCACTCAGCAGCAATCACTGCGGTGGACTGGCGTTCCATTCTAGGAGGATGCTGGCCTACTTGCCTAGCCAGCGGGGTGGCAACATTTAAAAGCTACAACAGTACAAAGAAGTGCATTGCGACCAGCGGTGTATAACAGCATAAGATAATCTGGTTGATACAGTGATATTGTGTTATGTATCCAAAATCATTTGAGTGTGATTTCGTAGCATGTACCATACTTTCACTATTTTAGGCACCTGTGTAATCGCAAACAATTACAA
Organism: Octopus bimaculoides; assembly: GCF_046866305.1. Taxonomy (NCBI): domain Eukaryota; kingdom Metazoa; phylum Mollusca; class Cephalopoda; order Octopoda; family Octopodidae; genus Octopus; species Octopus bimaculoides. Next base: position 53,493,995 of record NC_142930.1, on the reverse strand, counting down.
ATACCCTCTCGGCCTTTCTAACCCTTGATTCAATGGGATACCGCGTATGTGTAAGTTAGAGGAAGAAAGGTATGAACCAGTACGATACTCGTTTTCATCTGAGTATACTGGGTCAACTTGAAATGACGTGACTTGGTCAAGGCAAGACACAACGTACCGCCTGGTCCAGGAATAGAACAGAACCCACTACCTTATGAACGTTACCTTAACACCCCAACTGCTAGGTTATGATTTAAGCTGACATAAGTGCTTTTCTTGGACTATTTTTCCTTCTCTCCGGACTTTTCCTCTTACCTCTTTCTGACGAAGAGCTATGCTCGAAACGTTACAGCCCCCCTTTTTTTTATCTTAAACTGAGCAACAACCTAATATATTCATATGTACGTCCTATTGACTTTTGTTGTTTTGTTTTTATTTTTATACACATACATTTTTCATTGGTGTGTGTGTGTGTGTGTGTGTGTGTGTGTGTGTGTGTGTGTGTGTGTGTGTGTGTGTGTGTGTGTGTGTGTGTACTAACGAGTGCGTGTACTAACGAGTGTATCTATTAAGGTAAAGGAAAAATATACTCTTGGTTCATCATATTCTTCGGGCCTCAAGCAGCACTTTTGAATACGTGGTGACTTTCGTCACCCACTAATGAACTCAGAACTGTAGATGTTACATAGGCTGAAAGTTCTATCTTTCGAAAAGCTTTGATTTAATTGATTCAGTCATTTAACTTCTGTAAACGGGAAATTTTTTTTCTGTGTGTAGTTATTTCAAAGTAGTCATAATTTCAGTTGTACTGTAGGTTTACATTTAATCTGCTTAGTTTGCAGTAATGAAGAAAATGTTTGAAAATCATACTTTTCCAATCACAAATACACATTTCGGTCAATGGGCTTCGTTCAACAATGCTGTGCAGAACTAAGGTAGATAATGTTGTAGATGTTGTTGTTACTGTTATCGTTGTTCTCTCTTTGTTAGAATGACGAGTGACAGAGGTTAATTTACAAGAATAGATTAAGGTAATGAATGTAGTCAGAATTAGTTTTGACTCGATTTGTTTTTCAAACCAGGAAGATGATTAGGGAGAGAGGCAAGGAAGAAAGAAAAAGAGAAAAACAGATAGACAAACAGACAGCAGGAGAGGCAGGCAGAGGGAGAAAGACAGAGATAGCCAGAGAGATAGACAGACAGGCAGACAGAACGACTGGTAGATAGCTAGATAGGTAGCTAAATAGAGAGAGAGAGAGTGAGAGAGAGAGAGAGAGACAGACAGACAGACTGATTGACGGACGGACGGATATGCAGAGACAGACAGATTGGCGGAAAGTCGGAAAGACAAACAAAAAATAGATAAATAGATAGATAGATAGATACATGCATACATACATACTTACACGGATTGATAGAAATAGACAAACAGGCAAAAAATAGATAGATAGATAGATAGATAGATAGATAGATAGATAGATAGATAGATAAACAGAGAGGGAGAGATAGACAGAAAGACAGGCATTTAGACCGGCAGATAGATGGGTATGTAGATAGATAGGTAGACAGATTCGTGCCAACGGCTTTCATGGTGATTTCTCACGAAATTAAATATATTCGGAAACTTTTTCCATTCCAGCAATTACATCTATCTCCTACCGCTTTCTCTCTCTCTCTCTCCTCTCTCTCTCTCTCTCTCTCTCTCTCTCTCTCTCTCTCTCTCTCTCTCCCTCTCTCTCTCTCTCCCTCTCTCTCTCTTTCTTTCTCTGTCTCTCTTTCTTTCTTTCTTTCTTTCTCTCTTTCTCTCTCTTTCTCACACTCTTTCTCCTCTTTCTTTCTCACTCTCTCTCTCTTTCTTTCTCTCTCTCTCTCTCTCTCTCTCTCTTTCTTTCTCTCTCATTCTTTCATTCTTTCTCTTCTGTCTTTTTCTCCCCCTCCCTGTATTTAATTATATTTCTGGTTTTTAAAAAGTGGTCGTGTGTACGTTCATTATATTACTTTATTCTTATAATTTTTTTTCAGTCTCTCTGCTATTCAAAAGCAACAAAAGGAAAAAAAGAAGTCTTGCTTTAATTCTCATAAAGTTTGGAACTACACTGAGGAATTTTATGGGGTGAATTTTAAGGAATTTTAAGGAGATATTTGCGAAGTGTTGTATTGCTCTTGAATACTACCCTGATGTCATATGGGCCGCATATCTTTTGTATCTTTTCGGAGAGGCCTTTCACATAGGGTAGACAGACTGTAGACAGTTTATTGGTTTCATCCTCTCTTTTCTTCATAATTGGAGTAGATAGTATGTTCTTGGGGTAGTTGTTTCTTAATAGATTGTTACTGAGCTTGATCATTTCCTCGTGGTGGGTATCACGATCGCTACTTATATTCTTTGCTCGGTGTTTTAGGCACTGAGCAATTCCTCTCTTTACACTGTATGGATGGTGGGAATTGAAGTTAAGGTATCGTCCAGTGAAGGTTGGCTTGCGATATACGGATGTCCTGAATCCATACTCGGTGCGTGTTATTAATACGTCCAGGAATGCCAGCTGATTGTTCTGTTCCTTTTCCATGGTGAACTGTATGGATGGATTTATTGAGTTCACATGATCTAATAGCATTTGGACATCTTGCTGGTGGGGCCAGAGAATAAAGGTGTCATCAACGTATCGCAGCCATAGGGTTGGTTTTAGTGGTGTTGATCCTAAAGCCAAATTCTCGAAGTATTCCATGTATATATTGGCTATTATCGGTGATAATGGCGAACCCATAGCTAAACCATCTTCTTGTCGATATATATCAGTGTCCATACTGAAGTAGGTAGTTTCTACACAGAAAGTCAACATTTCCATCAAGTTTGTTATTGGTATACTAGTGCGTTCTTTTAGATGGGTGTCTGTCACTAGTTTTTCTTGAATCACCGATAGTGCTTCACCAGTTGGGACTTTGGTGAATAGACTTATCACATCTAGACTCACCATCTGGTTGGATTCAATGGGGGTATCCTTGATCAATTCTGTGAAGTGGATGGAATTCTTCACGTATGATGTTGACTTTCTTGCTAATGGACTGATTATATCCACCAAGAAGCGGCTCAGTGGATGACATGCTGAACCTTTACAGCTCACTATAGGTCTTAGTGGAATACCTTCCTTGTGAATCTTAGGGAGACCGTACATGTGTGGTAGTTTACTGTAGTGTTGAGTCAGCTGTCTGTACTTCATTGGTGTGAAGTGATCCTTGTTCTTGATCAAGATCTGTGACAACTTCCTCTCTGTTTTCAGAGTTGGGTCTTTCTTTACTGTACTGTAGCTACCATCACTTATAAGACTTGCCAATTTTTCGGAGTAGTCAGACTTGTTCATCACCACTGTAGCATTTCCTTTGTCCGCTGGGAGAATTATGATGGAATTGTCTCCTTGTAGCCTTTTGATAGCGAACTTTTCTTCCTTAGTGATGTTTGGTTTGGGAAGTTTCGCTTTCTCCAGTACCTGTCTCACCTTCCACCTTAGTTCATCTCCCTGAGCTTTCGGTATCTTTACCGCTATCTCTTCAATAGCGAATATCCGTCAAATGTAAATAATGTAAATAATGTAAATAATTCCTCATCTCTTAAATATAGAACTGAATTGCTTCGCAGCTTAATAAAACATGTGTAGATAATTTATTTTATTATACTTTGTAGTGGTGGCTGGCACTCCGTCGGTTACGACGACGAGGGTTCCAGTTTATCCGACCAGCGGAACAGCTTGCTCGTGAAATTAACGTGCAACTGGCTGAGCACTCCACATACACGTGTACCCTTAAGGTAGTTCTCAGGGAGATTCAGCGTGACAAAGAGTGTGACAAGGCTGGCCCTTTGAAATACAGGTACAACAGAAACAGGAAGAAAGAGTGAGAGAAAGTTGTGGTGAAAGAGTACAGCAGGGTTCGCAACCATCCCCTGCCGGAGCCTTGTGGAACTTTGGGTGATTTCGTTCAATAAACACTCACAACGCCCAGTCTGGGAATCGAAACCGTGATCCTACGATCGCGAGTCCGTTGCCCTAACCAGTGGGCCATTGCGCTTCCACTGTATTTTGTAATAAGTAATAAATTACTTACATGTCTGCATTAATTCTTCGGGTTAAAAGAAATCCATGTTAAAAAATGATCCCTCGACAACGTTTCAAGAACGCAAAGCCCATATTTCTCTATTTATAACTCTATACACTTTTTTGCTCTTGTATCGTATCATGTATTCTATATGTTTTGTAGAATGATGCATTAAGGAGCATTTTTATAAGTATTAGTTGAATCCATATATTGTAACTTAAATTTATATATGCATATATATATATATATATATATAGAAATATAAGGAGCAAAAATACTGGAGATTCAGTAAACAACACGTGGTAAAATTATGAGTTGAAAATATGTAAAGAAAGATGAAGCAAAATGCCTTCGTTTCACATAGTTTAATATTTTTTTAATAAAAATATATACATATTATATGGGTGTTGTAAAATCCAGCCGGTTTTCGCTATTTAAATTAGCTTTTCAAGGGGATTGTATAGTGATTAATTCACATGATGAGGAAGTTTCGCCATCTTGGCTGTTTGAAAAATAAGAAAGGGTTTAGAGAGTGAACCAAGGGAAGTAATGGGTGTCAAGGGGGATAAATGATTCCTTAGGATAGTTTTTAAGGTTGTCAGATTTGAATATTGAGGTGTGGTTTATATTTTTGAATGAATAAGTTCTCTTTATTTAGTCATTCTTGCACTGAAATTTAATCTTTGCACTAGTACAGGGGGAAGATAAGGAAATTCTGCGTTCTATCACCTGCGCATCTGTCAATATGTCCGCTCAGTGCAATTTGCAAATACTGGGAGAAGCGAATCTGTTCCTTATGCACCGTGACTCTGCGTCTCAAAAAAAGGCTCGTTTAGCCTACATAGTTATGACCACAACCTGAGCAGGTTAGGACATAGATAAGGTTGTGGGAGGCACATGTGAAGTTAGTTTTGATTGAGAATGTTTGTCCTTGCTGGAATGTGAATTCCGAGCCTTCACTTAGGTGTGAGCATGTACCACAATTGAGTCGTCTGCATTTTTTAACTGTTGGTTTTGTATGTATTGAGTATAGTTTTACATTTGTAAGGAGTCTCTTGAGTGATTTGTCTTGTCTTTTACATTTTAGTAATTTGTGTTTATTTAGGATGCTGTTCATTTCCTCCACCACTACTTGTTACTGTATTCATCACTACGATATTTAGCGGTTCGGCAAAAGCGACTGATAGAATAAGGAAGGATCAGATAGAATAAACACTGGAGGGGATTCGTTCGACAAAATCATTAAAGGTGATGTTCCAGCATGGCTGCAATTCAGTGACTAAAACGAGTAAAACAATAAAAGATTATTTCTTTATGTATCTGGTATATATTCTCTTCTCTAGTTCATGAATGTAAACATATTTATCACTCTCTCTCTCTCTTTCTCTCTCACCCTCTCTCTCTCTCTCTCTTCATAGACATATATATATATATATATATATATATATATATATATATATACCTGCATATATATACACACATTTTAAAATTATCAACTCGCACACGGTTAGGATTAGCTTTTCTAATACAAAAAAGTTTTCATAAGTCATCTCTTCACATAATATTAGTCTGTTAAATAAAAATCCAATTACTGAAAATAATAACATTAATTTAGCTAATACTAACCATCCCCCTAGAAATATTAACAGCAAGATCATTGTCTCTGAAGTCAATTCCAACAGAATTAAGTTTATGTCTAATAATTGTAAGACTAAAAACTCTATATACCAATGTAAAATTACTTCCGGTACCGATGTCTTTTTTATATAGGTAGTTTTTCTCAGTTATCTAAAAGAATTTCTAATTATTACTCTACATTTAGGGATAGTAATAAATGCAACAGTAGTCAATTAATTAGGTATCTAAAAGATCATAATAAACAATTTAATTTAGATTGGTTGATTCTCTCAATTTCATTCCCATACGATAATGGCAAAGAATTCGGCCAACTCTGTAATAGTGAATTACTGTATATTCTATTTTCTAAGAATCCCCTTGTAAACACGTTTATAAAGAGTGCTTAGCGATGTAAACATTGGCAGAAACATACCTTTAGTTCATATAAGTGATATCTACCATTCTATAGAATTTGAACATTGATTTTCGTCTTACATTTTACTTCCACTAGATATATCTATTTCCAAGCCTTTAAGCTTTTATTTTAATTCACATATCGCTCTATATTTCCCCTTTATTAGTTTTCTGCTTATTACTTTCCTTTACCCCTTCTCTTTCTATAGGCTATCATGTATGTATGTATGTATGTATGTGCTTAAGCGTGATTGGGTGGTAATAAGTTTGCTTCTCAACCACATGGATCCGTGTTTCAGTCTCACTGCGTACCACCTTCAGAAAATGTCTACTTCTATAGCTCTGGGCCAACCAAAGTCTTGTGAGTGAATTTGATATACGGACCCTGAAAGAAGTCCTTAGTATATATATATATATATATATATATATATATATATATATATATATATATATATATATATATATATATATATATTTGTGTGTGTGTGTGTGTGTGCGTCAGTGTGCATATTTGTGTATGAGTGTGTGTATGCATATATTCATTTATTTGTTCATGAATTATACATCCACATAAAAACAAACACAGTATACAATCAAATATTTATTTACAGTGCATCACGAATTCTTAACAAATATATCGATATATTAATAGTATTCTCGACACTATAGACCTATCACTAAATGTCATTTCGTGTTTTTTATCGATTTTCTTTTATGTCAGGATTTGTTCCTATATCGGATCAATTTATCCATTCGTTCTCCTTCGTTCCGGATGCTGCGTATTTTTTTCACACCTGCAGTTAAATGCAAGAAAATAAATAAATAAATGGTTTCTAATACAGGCACAAGGTCACACAAATTTAGAGTGTGAGATCAATATAACAGATTTCAATACTTAACTGATACCTTATTTATAGCCATTGCAACTGGATTAAAGGCATAGCAGACCTCGGCGGCCATTTAAACACAGAACGTAGACGTAAATGAATTTCACAAAGTAACTTTATAGGACGCTTCACGAGCCAATGTTTTAACAACAACAACAACAACAACAACAACAACAACAACAACAAAAATAACAATAATGATAATAATAATAATAATAATAATAATAATAATAATAATAATACTTTCTGCTATAGGCACAAAGCCCGAAAAAATTGTGGCGGGGGACCAGTCGACTTCATCGGCCCCAGTGTGTAACTGGTACTTAATTTATGGACCCCGAAAGGATGAAAGACAAAGTCGACATTTGAACTCAAAACGTGAAGACGGACGAAATTGTTAGCCCGACATGCTAAGGATTTTGCCAGCTCTCCGCCTTTTGCCGCCTAAATAATAATCATAATAATCCTTTCTACTATAGGCACAAGACCTGAAATTCTGAGGAAGTGGGTAAGACCATTGCGTCGACGCCAGTACTTAGCCGTTACTTATTTTATCAATCCCGTAAGGATAAAAGGGAAAATTGATCTTGGCGGTATTTGAGCGTAAAGATAGACGAAATGCTGCTAAGCATTTGGCTCGGAATACTAATGATTCTGCCAACCTTAATAATAATGATAAATAATAATTATAATTATAGTAATAATAATAATTCTTTCTACTATAGGCACAAGGCCTAGAATTTGCAGGGAGGGGACTAGTCGAGCACATTGATCTCAGTGTTTCACTGGTACTTAATTTATCGACCCCGGTGAAAGGCAAAGTCGATTGCGGCGGAATTTGAATTCAGTACGTGCTAACGATCCTGCCAGCTCGCCGGCTTAATAATAATAATAATAATAATAATAATAATAATAATAATAATAATAATAATAATAATAATAATAATAATAATAGAGATGGACAAGAAACAATAAATCATATTATCTCTGGCTGCCCAGTCCTGGCTAAGAAGGAATATATTCACAGACACGACAGAGTTAGGACCTATATACACTGGAAGCTATGCCAACACTATGGAATAACAACAGAAAAAAGATGGTATAAACACACGCCAGAAAAGGTCACAGAAAACGAGAAAGCAACCATACTCTGGGATATGCCAATACACACAGATAGAGAAATTAAGGAAAATAGACCAGATATAGTTGTCAAAGATCATGAAGAAAAAAATGCTTTCTAATTGATGTATCAATACCAGCAGATGACAACGTTTCTCTAAAAGAAATTGAGAAACTTTCAAAATACAAAGACCTGGAAATAGAGGTAACTCGAACGTGGAATCTAAAAACAGAAACAATTCCTATCATAGTAGGTGTCTTAGGTATAATAAAAAAAAATATTCAGACGAATACATAACAAAAACACCAGGATTTACAAGTATATATAACATACAGAAAATTGCACTACTGGGTACTGCACACATTCTACGCAAAACATTTTCAATACAGTAAACATAAGAGCACCACAGCAAACCACAGCACATACCCAAGGCGCACAGAGCTGCGCTCGGTAGTGAAATGAAAGCACGTTATAAAAATAAAACTACTGAACAATAATAATAATAATGATAATAATAATAATAATAATAACAATAGTAATAATAATAATAATAATAATAATAATAATAATAATAATAATAATAGTAGTAGTAGTAGTAGTAGTAGTAGTAGTAGTAGTAGTAGTAGTAGTAGTAGTAGTAGTAGTAGTAGTAATAATAATAATAATAATAATCAACAGTGTTCCACACTCATGGATATTGGAATCTCTCCATACAAATAAGGTAGCTCCACCACTATTAAAATATATTAAACATGCAATGGCAAACTGAGAAACCAGTATAATCTACCCTATACTAGTAAGAAGTGGGATTTTCGAAGGAGACTCACTGTCACTCCAGCTTTTCTTCTTTTCTCTGACCTCGCTCACAAACTTGTTAAACGAAACATGGGTTATAAGCGCTACAGACAGAAAATAAACCATCTCTTGTACATAGATGACCTAAAACTTTATGTTAAAAGCACCATGGAACAGAGAGACCTTATCAAAATTGTTCAGAATTTCAGCAATGACATCGGAATGAGCATGAGGCTGGACAGATGTGCTGAAGTCACACTGAGAAGTGGTAAATTATTCAGCACTGAAAACACTACACTCGACACAGACACAGAAATTAGAGAATTAGACCACAACCGCCCCTACAAATATCTAGGAATAGAAGAAACAGCTAAAACACAACATACAGAAATGAAAGAGAAAATTAGGAGCGAGTATTACAGAAGATTTAGACTAATATTAAACACTGAACTTAATGCTAAAAATAAGATAATAGGGATAAACACGCTAGCCATACCAGTCATAAATTACAGCTTTAACATAATAAACTGGAAGATCAGTGAATTGAGAAACCTGGATAGAAAAACCAGAAAACTACTAACAGCGTACCGAAGTCACCACCCCAAAGCAGACGCAGACTGAATATATCTACCCCACTCAGGAGGCCGTGGCCTGATACAGACAGAAAACTACTATAAAATAGCAACATTTAGACCAGGAAAATGCTTAGAAACAAAGAATGGAAGACTACTGCAAGTAGTAAAGCAACACAAGGAAAAGAAAACGCTTTTCTCTGTACACAAGGCGGCGACAAAATAGAAAACAGAAGCAAAATACCTTGACACACTGACCTCAGATGACAACATAGCAGAAAGGGTCAGAGAGACAAACAACAACATGAAAACTGAACTACAAAAGATACTGAAGAAGAAATGGAGAGAAAAATTACTCCATGGCCAATACCCTGCAAAACTTGACAGAGAGAAAGTAAAAGTTAACAATGCCTCAAAAGCTCTGGACTAAAAGCCGAAACAGAAGGATTGATTCTCGCTGCACACGACCAATGACTAACAGCAAACAATTATAAAAACAAAATAATGAATACAGGCCTCAGCACCAAATGCAGAATGTTCAAACAGCATAATGAGACAGTTGACTACATCAACTCGGGCTGCCCAGTCCTCGTCAAGTCTGAATATGTATACAGACATGACAAAGTAATCAGTTATATCCACTGGACAGTATACCAACATTACATCAAAACTGACAGCAGGTGGTATAAGCATGTACCAAGCAAGGTACAAGACAACGATCAGGCCCCAATTATCTGGGAGATGCTGGTTCAAACGGGCAAAGAAATAAAAGCTAATCACCCAGACATAATAGTCAAGGATTAGAGAAAAAACACCTGCTTACTGATAGACATTGCAGTCCGTTCTGATAAAATATTTTCAACATAAGTGGAGTAATTGTCGAAGTACAAAGATCTCGAACTTGAAATATTCAACGTGTAGGGAATGAAGGTAAAAACAATACTAATAATGATTGAAGCATTGGGCATTATTAAAAAAAAATCATATGAACAAAAATGTAGAAGCTATACCTGGATCTGCAACATTACACACTGTCCAAAAAATATCCCTGTTAGGAACAGCCCACATCCTACGCAATACACTATCAATCCAATAATACAACCTAAACAAAAAAACCCACAAATGCAAGACACCTTATACAGCATTTACTCAGTGAAATAAACTCCCACCAGCAATCCAGAAAAAAACCAAAGCATTAAACACTCAACACACAATGCAAGCAGTGACACAACAAAAGACAACACCACACCTTAAGATAAACAAAAAACTAACACAATGCAGTACCGGGAAGAGTTCGCACACTCCTAACAGCAGAAAAGAACACACAATGTTGCACACACCCCAGCAACACAGAGGTGTAGCAGGTGATGCAGTAGAAATTATAATAATAATAATAATAATAATAATAATAATAATAATAATAATAATAATAATAATAATAATAATAATAATAACAATAAATAGAACCTCTACAGTAAGTTTGTCTCTTAGGGACGGTAGAGATTATTAGGAGGGTTCTAAGCACTTGAAAGACTGCTGAAAACTTGTGGATACCTAATGTTACAGGTAGTAACCCGCTATCCACATAATCACTACCAGGAATAACACCGAATCTGAGACAAGCCATGATGATGATGATGATGATGATGATGATGATGATGATGATGATGGTTATGATGTTGATGATGATGATTTCCTTTATTGGGTACAAGATCCCAAGATATTAAATACAGCAAAGGACGAAATACAAAACTACCATGGTGGAGTTTTTATAAAACAAAGATAGTAAACAACTATAAAGATATAATATTCATAGCAATAATATTCAGTGCTTTTATAAATTTTGCAGACTTGATTTTTTTCTCCTACACACAAACACCAGTTCTTGTAAATGCATGGCACCTCAGGTGTTAGCATCTCTAGATGCAAAATTCTGCTATCTCTTGAGGCCGTTGATAGAGACTTAGTTGCACTTTGTATCAATTAAAGCAGCCAAGCCACGATGATGATGATGATGATGATGATGATGATGATGATGATGATGATGATGATAAATAATAACAATAATAATCATTATTATTATTATAATGCATGATACCGCATCCATGGAAGTCAATAAGATGATTCCATTCAGTAATGCAGATAACATAAGAGAGTTAGTTAATTAGCAATAGCATGAAGAAATGGAAAATAGATCTCTACTCAGGAGACAATGCTTTAGAGAAAGTTAATATCAAGATAGAAATTTTCCACGGTGTCTCGTTAACCTTTTTAATATTTGTTTTACGCTTAATACCCCTCAGTTTAGTATTAAGAAGGGCAAAGGCAGGGTATCAGTTTAGAGATAGTAAAGGAAAAATTAACCATTTGCTCTACATGGAAGATCTGAAGCTTTTTAGTACGAATAAAAAAGAAATGAATTCCTTAATACAAACTGTAAGATTCTTCAGCAAAGCTATTGGTATAGAATTTGGAATAGTTTTCTATGTGCCCAAAATTAGTCATAAAAATGGAACAGGTAATTAGCAATAAAGATATCCAATTATCAGATGGCCAGTCATCAAAATCAATGAAAGAAGGAAAAAGTTATAAGTATCTAAGAGTATTAGAATCTGACAGAGTACTAATTATAGAAATGAAAAAGAAAATTGAGGAGTACATCAGAAAGGAGAGGAGCTAATGAAGTCAAAGCTAAACGGTTTGAATCTAGGCTGTAAATACTTGGACAATATCGTTACTTAGATATTCAGTAGGTTTTGTAGATTGGATAGAATCTGAATTAGAAAATCTAGACAAAACTAAGAAAGAATTCAATATGAACGGAGAACTTCACCCAAAAGCAGGAGTAGCAAAATTACGCTAACCCAGAAAGGAAGGTGGAAGAAGGTTAATATCAGTCGAAAACTGGTCAGCTAAAGTAGATATATCCTCCTATTTAGGTAACAGTGAAAATTTTTGAGAGTTGCTACAGTAACAGTAGGAGATAAGGAAACTAAAAAGCCAAATGAACTTAAAAACCAACAAAAAAAGGGAAAACTATCTGACTAGCAAGAGAAGGCTTTGCAAGGTAGCTTCCTAAAGATAGATGCAGAAAATAGTAATAATGAGACATGGTATTGATTGCAGAAAATGAAGGCTGAAAAAGGTGACAGAAAGTTTGTAAGTCGCAGCACAAGATCAAGCATTGGGGATTGATTGGATAAAGGCCAAGATAGACAACGCAGCTTCCCAACATGTCGTGTATGTCAACAACAAAATGAAACCATTGATCATGTGGTCTCCACCTGCAGTCTTCTTCCACCTACAGAGTATCTCAACAGGCATGATAGAGCTTCACAATATATTCACTGGGTAATTTGCAAAAACCTGGACTTGCCCCATTATAAAAACTTGTGGGAACACAAACTACCTCCAATTAGAACAACAAACACAGCACCTGCGCAACACTGGACACTCATAACAGCAGAAGAGGTAACACAGGCACTGCAAAAACTAACCAACTGGAAGGCGCCTCGGTACAACAAAATCCTTAATTTCTGGCTAAAATATTTAAGGCGGTGGCAGAGAAGCTTAATGTGATGCTAACAGAGCATCTCATTGAACTTCTCTGATGTTTGGATTTTGTTTTGAGCTGAGTGTAAATTACAAAAATGTGCTGGGATGAACACGACAAAGTTACGTACACAAAAGGGATACACGAAGAAAACACAAATATATGAAAAAATAGTGTACAATAATAATAATAATAATAATAATAATAATAATAATAATAATAATAATAATAATAATAATAATAATAATAATAATAATACCTAGGGGTAATTGAAGGGGACAATATCAAGCACTCAGTGATGAGGGAAAGGATCAGAAGAGAATGTTATCGCAGGGTGAGAGCAATACTGAAGACAGAGCTGAACGCGAGAAACAGAATCGAAGCGATCAATGCTCTAGCCATACCAGTCGTGACTTACAGTTTCAACATCGTTAACTGGTCAATTACTGAAATATGTAATGTTGACAGAAAAATACGAAAACTGTTGACAATGCATAGAATGCACCACCCTAAGGCAGATATAGAACGTCTTTATTTGCCAAGAAAAGAAGGAGGCCGGGGACTTCTACAGCTGGCATTATCAATGAAAGTAGCCACAATTGGCCTAGACACCTATCTGAAAAACTCTGAGGACTGGATGCTAAAACTTGTCTTAAAATATGAAAGCAAGAAAGCATCTTACTCAGTAACAAAACAGGCAAAGGAATATCTAAGTGAATTCCAATTGCAACAAATTCAAGAATTAGACGAACTAGAAACACCTGCAGAAAAAGCTAAGCGCTTGAAAACCCATGCTAAAATTGCTGCCTTAGCTATTATGACTGAAAAATGGCATGGAAAACCTCTCAATGGCAAATACCCAAAGAGAGCGAATAATGCAGATATTGACAAAGCCCTTACCCACCAATGGTTAATGGCCTCTGGCTTGAAATCAGAAACAGAGGGGTTTATCATAGCAGCCCAAGATCAATGCTTACCTACAAAGAACTACCAGGCTAACATATTAAAAAACGGCAGCTCCCCATTATGTCGTATATGCCAACAACAAAATGAGACCATCGATCATGTTGTCTCCATGTGCAGTCTGCTTGCACCTACAGAGTATCTCAACAGGCATGATAGAGCTGCACAATATATTCACTGGGTAATATGCAAAAACCTGGACTTGCCCCATGATAAAAACTGGGGGGAACACAAACCACCCCCAGTACTTGAAAATGATCACATTGCACTCCTCTGGAACTTCACCATTCAAACTGACAGAAAGATAGACGCAAATAGGCCGGACATCATACTGAAAGATTTCAGACAAAAATCATGCCTCCTCATTGATATGACTGTCCCAATCGATATAAACGTATCTGTCAAGACCTACCAAAAACTGAGCAAATATAAAGATCTTGAAATAGAAATTAGCAAAATGTGGAATCTGAAGACGAAAACAATACCTATTATCATAGGTGCCCTGGGAATGACAGCGAAACGGGCTGATTACTACCTAGCTCAGATACCAGGAAACTCCAAAATGGCTGAAGTTCAAAAGATAGTGCTCATGGGAACTGCCCATATCCTACGTAAAATACTGTCTATGTGATCTCAAATTTTAAAGCAAACACATAATTTTCTTATGGTTTCTTAAACATTCTCAAGAACAACACTATGTACAAATCCAAATATATGGTACCCTAGGCATAACACCTACATGAACTTCTAACTTGTTGTCTCTTGAGGTCTCTGGGTGAGACTTGGATCCAACTTGTACAAATGCAAAACAAAAGTGAAACATAAAATAATAATAATAGTAATAAAACAACATCAATAATAAATAGCATAAACCTGACCGTCACGGAACTAATAACCACAGAAACAAATGGCAATATCACTGAGCTAAATGACATAATATATGCAGCAGACACTGCAGCCACAAAAGAAGCAGGATACTCCCTCAGACCCATCCAAACAGGAGTTCCACCACCCAAACAAACCATGTGGATAAATAATATTCCCAAAAAATTTTTTTAAGGAGAAAAGATCTGTCGATTCTTAGAGAAATTAATAGACAATCAACACTACTAAGTAACAAGAAGAAAACAAAAATGCTGTGCAAATACATTACAGAAAAAGATTTACCTGAAGTAAAAGAAAAACTAAAGCAAGATATCCTTGCCAAAGCACAAAGGATCCGTCGGTATGATAAACGCCAATGTTTCTTTGAACAAAACTCCAACCCCCAAAAATTCTACCAAGAACTTGGCAAAAATAAAATAAACATCAATGCAACACCAACAGCAGAAGTGGAAGAATTTTGGAAAGAAATATGGTCGGTGAAGGAACAACCTCAGAAAAGGACTATTAAAACAACGAACTTAGAACCCGAGCAACTGTGGACCCCAATAACAACTGAAGAGGTCACCCAGGCACTGCAAAGTCGAAGCAACTGGAAGGCACTTGAGCACAACAAGATCCCCAGCTTCTGGTTAAAATATCTGACAGGAATACACAAAAAGTTGGCTGAAAACTTTAACGACATACTAATAGATCCAGAGACAATGCTTGAATGGCTCACGAAAGGGAAAGCTATCCTAATTCCCAAATCCACTGAAACTGCAAAACCACAAAACTACAGACCTATAACCTGTCTCTCTACAATCTACAAAGCCTTTACTGCAATAATATCGCAGAGATTGAGCAAGCGCCTGGAAGAAAACAACCTGTTTCCAGAAGAGCAGAAGGGATGCTGCAAGGGCTCATACGGCTGTAAAGAACAATTAATGATCAATAAAGCCATAACTGAAGACAGCCGCAGAAAGAAGAAAGGCCTCAGTATGGCCTGGATCGACTACCGAAAGGCTTTTGATACTGTTCCCCAAACGTGGATCCTCGAAACACTAGCCATAAACAAGGTAGCACCAATAATTATAAAATACATAAGACACTCTATGAATAAATGGCAGACAGTGGTACAGTTCCAAACAAAAGAGGGACTCGTGAAAACCAAAGCCATCCCCATTAGAAGAGGAATATTCCAAGGAGACACTCTCTATCCACTCCTGTTCTGCTTGGCACTCACACCTTTAACTGACTTGCTAAATAGAACTGGCTGCGGATACAAATGTTACGGCAAAACAATCAGCCACCTTTTATATATGGATGACCTAAAATTATACGCTACAAGTGATAAACAGCTGGAAACGCTACTACAGACAGTACATGGATTTACCAAAGAAATAGATATGAAATTTGGATTAGAAATATGTGCCAAAGCAACCCTGAAAAGAGGAAAACTAGTTAAGAGTAGCAACATCACACTAGATAAAGCCAATGAAATAAGAGAATTAAACCAAAGCCAGGCATATAAATATTTAGGAATCAATGAACTAAATAGGATACAACATACACAAATGAAAGAGAAAATAAAGAAAGAATACTATAGACGAGTTAGATCAAAACTAAAAACAGAGCTCAATGTTAAAAACAAAATAATAGGTATTAACACTATAGCCGTCCCAGTTATAAGTTACAGTTACAATATCCTTAACTGGACACTAAATGAACTAACCAAAATAGACAGGAAAACAAGAAAAATAATGATAGGATCTAGGATGCACCACCCAAAATCTGACAGAAGGTGGTAGAGGCCTTATACAACTGGAGAACTATTATAAAATAACCACCATAGGACTGCAAAAATACCTACTTCAGAAGCAAGGAAAACTAATACACATAGCCACAAAGCACAAGCAAAACAAAAAAGCTGTTTTCAGTATTTAAGGAAGCTGACAAATACAAACAAGAAATCATACTACCTAACAAATATGAAGAAGAAGAAGAAACAACAAAAGCTATGAAACAAATGAAATCCAAACTAAAACTAGAACAGCAACGGACCATGATAAAACGATGGCAAGAAAAGCCCCTTCATGGCAAATACTGGGCTAAACTAAATGCAAAAGAAATAGACAGAGAAAAATCTCAGCAATGGTTGAGAAGCTGAGAACTCAAAGCAGAGACTGAAGAATTTTTGATTGCAGCACAAGACCAAAGCTTCCCCACCAGAAATTACAAAAAACATATAATGAAAAGAAACATAACAAGTAACTGCAGAATATGTGGAGATGGACAAGAAACAATAAATCATATTATCTCTGGCTCTCCAGTACTGGCTATGAAGGTATATATTCACAGACACGACAGAACTGGGACCTACATACACTGGAAGCTATGCCAACACTATGGAATAACAACAGAAAAAAGATGGTATAGACACACGCCAGAAAAGGTCACAGAAAACGAGAAAGCAACCATACTCTGGAATATGCCAATACACACAGATAGAGAAATTACGGCCAATATGCCAGATATAGTTGTCAGAGATCACGAAGGAAAAAAATGCTTTCTAATTGATGTATCAATACCAGCAGATGACAACGTTTCTCTAAAAGAAATTGAGAAACTTTCAAAATACAAAGACCTGGAAATAGAAGTAACTCGAACGTGGAATCTAAAACCAGAAACAATTCCTATCATGGTAAGTGTGTGGGGTATATAAGGGACTTTACATGAAGAAGATACAATTATATACAAAAAATAATGTGCATATAATTAAAAAAAAATAGCGATGTAGAAAACCCATAACAAATAAAACCTAATATAGTTTTCAAAAGTACACTCTGATATTTTTAGAGTTAGATTAGGCGAGAACATCCTACGATTCTACGCTTCCATTATTGCCCATGCACAAGCAGAGTGCACTCAGATACATCCGTCGATATATGTTTTTTTTTTTTTTATCTAAAATACATTCAAGATTTTAAATGACTACTTAATTAAGAAGCCTGAAAATTTTACCAAATGCAGAAATAGTTGATTTTAATTGAACAATGAACAGATTACATGTATAATATACTACTGTAGTCATAGTCGTTTATCTTATAGCATACTGGATTCCACATGCCTATTTTGTATTACACATCTTTACACCTACACACTATCTATCCCGCTACAATCAATATGTCACTCAAGAAATATATATTATGAGTGACATAATCGATCTAAAAAATTCCTACTTGCTTCCAAAATCGCAGTGTAAAATAATTTATGAATATAATACACCAAACTCAAATAAGGCTATGCGTGAGTGCATTTATTTGTGTATGTATGTGTGTGTTTGGGTGTGTTTGGGTGTGTGCGTGTTTGGGTGTGTGTGTTTGGGAGTGTGTGTGTAATAATATGCGTTCTAATGCTAATAGAACACACAGTAATATAAATGCTATAACGGAAATAACAGGACAGAATGATCCTACCAATTTACATAACGATAACAGTGTCAATATATTCTTAAAAATAAAACTAGTGGAAATAATGATACTAATAATAGCAATTTTACTACTACTAATAACATAATAGTTATAGTAACAATGATAGTAGCAATAATGATAATAATTATAGCACTAATTTCACAAATATTGGTTTTAAGTTTTGGCACAAGGCCAGCAACTTCGGAGATGGGGCCAGTCGATTACATCTTATTTTACACCTTATTTTATCGACCCCGAAAAAATGAAAGGCAAAGTCGTCCTCGGCGGAATTTGAACTCAGAAGGTAGAGACGGACAACATGCCGCTAAACATTTTGCTCGGCATGCTAACGATTCTGTCAGCTAGACGCCTTGCTAATTATGCAAATACTAAAAGCAAGAATGATGCTGCAGAGCACCATTTTGTTATTAGGTTGTCAAGAAAGTTCTTGCGGTTCTTAACCTTTAAATTCAGATGTACATATCTCGGCTCAAATGAAACTTTATTAATCGAAATAAACACCATCAGAATCAAAACACTTTTGCCAACGCGAAACAAGTTTATTTATGCCAGTAGCGTAAAAATCCTGTGTTCTGGTGGCGATGAAGTCGTTGAAGGTGTATTTGGCATCGTCTTGGTTTTTGAAGCATTTCTCACGCAGGATGTTGTCGAGATGCTTGAAAAAGTGGTAGTCTGTAAGTGAGAGGTCTGGTGAGCATAGCGGATGAGGCAGAGTTTCGTAGCCCAATTCGTTCAACTTCTGCAGGGTCAGTTGTGCGACATGCGACCGAGCGTTGTCGTGGAGAAGAATTGGTCCTTTTCTATTAACCAATGCTGGCTGTTGTTGTCGGAGTTTCTTATGCATTTCATCTATTTGCAGACACTCATAAGGGTTTTGCCTGGATCCAAAAAGCTGTGATGGATGAGACCGG
Organism: Octopus bimaculoides; assembly: GCF_046866305.1. Lineage (NCBI taxonomy): Eukaryota > Metazoa > Mollusca > Cephalopoda > Octopoda > Octopodidae > Octopus > Octopus bimaculoides. The sequence goes on along the minus strand of NC_142930.1, from coordinate 53,474,740 downwards.
CCGCAGACCAAACAGTCACCATGACCTTCTTTTGGTGCAACTTTGGTTTCGGGAAGTACCGTGGAGCTTCGTCGACGTCCAACCACTGAGCTCAGCGTCGCCGATTGTCGTAAAGAATCCACTTTTCATCGCAAGTCACAATCCGGTTGGGAAACGGGTCGTTCTTGTTGCGTAAAAGAAGGAAAGACGACACTTCAAGACGACACATATATATTTATATATATACAAATATTAAATGAAACAGAGAAATATAATTGACAAATTAAAAATTTATTTACATTATAATATAATATACTATAAAAAGATATAATATAATATAACATAACAAATTATTTTTAAAAAAAACACATATAAAGCCAACAATTTCTTTCGACTCAAATACAATAGTGAATTTATAAAAATTTCGCATCTATGTACACAAACCTCTTCAGGGCCTTGGTTCTAAAAACACAGACGAAATTCCATGTAAAGACTGCCAAATTGCAAAAGTACTAATTCAAAAAATACTTGTGTTTAGAACTGTGAGCGTTAATAATTCAAATACATAATAGATACAATAAAAATAGCAACAAAATTCAAATGGATAAAATAATTAAGTGAAGAAAATTTACAACGGTCATAAAATGTTCTTATGGATCTCCAGTAATATTAATCGAAAAGTATTTAAATCGAAAATAATCACTGGCCATTTTATAATATAATATCCATATTATGTAATATATCAAAAAATTATGGTGGAGTAGGAAATATATTTTATTTAAAATTACTATATATTATGATGAAAAAATATAAGTAGGGATATATTAATTCTGACACCAAATTCAATAAAAAGTTTCATAATCGACGTTTCATTCACTCAATATTTTACTCCCAAATACGCAAAAGTATATTTATATTTATTGTAGTACCTATGACAATTTAGTAGATATAGTAACATTATGTTCTTTCGAACGTGTATACGCAAATTTATAGAATAAAATTACTGGATTAACATAATTTATTTTCTTCTGTAAAACTAAGTAAAACTTTATTTATTTATTGTCATTATTATGGAAAAATTGGAATGGTTCTATAATAATTGTAACATTATACATTTATACATTTGCTTAACATCGGCGTTTTGGTATTAAAATATTGAGCGAATGAATCGTCGATTAAGAAATTTTTTATTGAATTTAGTGTCAGAATTAATATATCCTTACTTTTCATCATAATATATAGTAATTTTAAATAAAATATATTTCCTACTCCACCAGAAATTTTTGATATATTACATATTATATAGGTATGGATATTATGTTATAAAATGGCCAGTAATTATTTTTGATTAAAATCCTTTTCGATTAATATTACTGGAGATTCATAAGGACATTTTATGACCGTTGTAAATTTTCTTTACTTAATTATTTTATCCATTTGAATTTTGCTGTTCTTTTTATTGTATTTATTATGTATTTGAATTATTAACGCTCACGCTTCTAAACATAGGTATTTTGTAAATCAGTATTTTTGCAATTTGGCAGTCCTTGCATGGAATTTCGTCTGTTTTTTTTTTTTGTAGAAAAAAAGCCCTGAAGAGATTTGTATACATGGATGTGAATTTTTTATAAATTCACTATTGTATTTGAGTCGAAGCAAATTGTTGGCTTTAAGTGTTCTTTTTTTAAATTTGTTATATTGAATTATATCTTTTTATAGTATATTATATAATATTATAATGTAAATAAATTTTTAGTTTGTCAATTGCATTTCTCTATTTCATTTAATATTTGTATATTGTAATTTTACCCTTTTATCTGTGATATTCAACTGTTGTGCCAGTGAGAATTGGACGTTTTACATCCCTTTGAAGGAATTGTTTTTTCCTTCGTTTGATGTGTGTGTATATCTGTTAGGATCCACAATGAGCAGAACTTACCTGCAGGTATTGGTAGTACAAATCAGAGGTGCAATCTGTGTGGGTGTCTTTTCAAAATATTGTCTGGTTTAAAAAGCCACATCAAACGCAATGAAAGAGCTAAGGTGTAGGTGCAGGAGGTGGTCAAACTCTGTGTAAGGAGTAGACAACCACCATATATATCTGTATGTATATATATATATATATATATAGAGAGAGAGAGAGAGAGAGAGTACTCATATCTATTTTCTCCCTGCTTGTAATCATATAAATTCCTTTTAAGCTTATTCTGTTCCTTATAAAATAGTTCCGTGTGGCAAAATGAGAGGTTAATCCCAGTAAATTTTACTCAAAGTATTCTAACATGATGCAAGTTCATGTTACATTTAGGAAAGAAAACAAATAATGTTGCACTAGTAATGCTCTCTTTAACATGTTCATGATCCTACAATTTCATATATCCGTAAAAGCGTAAAAAAAAATTAAATATCTGGTGTATTGTCGTGATATTCACACTGATTCTATCACCTTTTTCCAACATATCTTTTTTTAGCATAGATAATTTATTTTGTATAAAACTTTGTTAAAAATTTACGTTATGATAATACTTAGCATACTTCTTCTTCAACCTCATCACAATTTTGTCACCACAGGAGAGAGAGGGGGGAGCGAAAGGGAGGAGAGAGATAGAAGAAGAAGAAGAAGAAGAAGAAGAAGAAGAAGAAGAAGAAGAAGAAGAAGAAGAAGAAGAAGAAGAAGAAGAAGAAGAAGAAGAAGAAGAAGAAGAAGAAGAAGAAGAAGAAGAAGAAGAAGAAGAAGAAGAAGAAGAAGAAGAAGAAGAAGAAGAAGCGTTTGAAATATCCTGAGTTTTACAGCATAGAAAAAATTCTCCATGTCAATTTATATATATACATGCATCTACACACACACACACACACACATATATATATATGCATACACACATATATATATATACATGCATACACACACAAATTCACACATATATATACACATATGCATATATATATATATATATATATATATATATATATATATATATATATATATGTGCATATATATATATATATATATGCGTGTGTGCATATATTGAAACGCGTCATATGTTGCATAGTGAAATGCATGAATATTATATACACACACACACACATATGTGTGTATATATATATATATATATATATATATATATATATATATATATATATATATATGCGTGTTTGCATATATTGAAACGCGTCATATGTTGCATAGTGAAATGCATAAATATTATACACACACACTCATAAATGTGTGTGTGTGTGTGTGTGTGTGTGTGTGTGTATTTATCTGAAGATATTGTTTGGGATCAAACCCGATTTGCTAAGAGTGTGTTAGGGAACTAGAACATCACGATTTCGTGTCTCCATAAATTCCCTTCAAGCCTCGTAAGCCCGAGTCACGAACTAGGGAGTAGACTCCCTTTCAATCCACTCTGTTAAGTAACCACAACAATTTTCATGCAAACATTAAATGTGATTTCATGCTGGGAGTTGATTATGATATACGATGTGACAAACATCGTATGACGTAAATATATATGTAAGTATGCGTGTGTGCTTATGTGTATCCATATGTATACATGTGTACGCATGTTTATACGTGCATACATACAAACATATATGTATGTATGTGTGTGTATATATATATCAACAACTGATACAGATGGAAAATGGAATACATGGGAAACATTTTGCTCACAGCCATCGTTTCGACATATCCTACATCGATTCTTCGCGGGCGGGAAACTGTACAACAACTAGTTGTGGAGCATCCCAAGATGCAGAAGGATCTTGTCAACTGAATTTATAAGGGATTTCTCGTTAAATGAATTCTGTTTCGCTACACGCGCACACAATTATTCACGTATATTATTATATATATGCATTTTTAAACCCTATGTATAATTAATAAGTTTTAATTGAAGAAAGATGTTTTTAAATAAATACATACACACACAAGCACACTATATACTTTGAAATTATACATATGGATATGCATGTGCGTGTGTGTGTGTGTGTATACACACGCACATACACATACACATACACAAACACAAACACACACATAAACACACACATAAACAGACACATGTAATCAATTAAGGAAGCAGAAGATGGATTTGCTATTAGCCTTTATTCCGTACGACGATCGTTTTGAACCATCAATACACTAATTGACATATACCCATTAGCCCAAAGTTTACACACACACACACACACACACACACACACATTAGGATTTCCCCTCGGCGTAGTGATACTGTTAAAAGTCAATATATATATGTTTTAGAGTCTACATATACATATGTAAACTCTTAAAGTATCTTGGTGAAGAGCTCTGGGTAGTTCTTGTGCTTTTCAGTGATGTCTGCAGTTATTTCTCAGGAATACTCGCGTCTGAACAGGTTCCCTCCTGCCACAAATTCATATCCAATTATCTTCATCGCTCTAACCCACTCCTTTCCTTCTTTGTTTACGAAGGCCACTTTTTATTTGGTTGTGTCCCGCTGCATTTGGTCCCAGATTGAAGTGGTCAATTCTTCCAGTACTCTGTTGTGCCTCCGTGTGTATGTGCTATCAGTGGAGGCGCAATGACCCGGTGGTTAGGGCAGCGGACTCGCGGATGTGGGATCGTGGTTTCGATTCCCAGACTGGGTGTTGTGAGTGTTTATTGAGCGAAAACACCTAAAGCTCCACGAGGCTCCGGCAGGGGGTGGTGGCGAACTTTGCGGTACTCTTCCACCACATCTTTTTTCACTCTTTCGTCCTGTTTCTCTTGTACCTGTATTTCAAAGGGTCAGCCATGTCACACACTGTGTCACGCTGAATATCTCCGAGAACTACTTTAAGGGTACACGTATCTGTGGAGTGCTCAGCCACTCACATGTTAATTTCACGAGCAGGCTGTTCCGTTGATCGTATCAACTGGAACCCTCGTCGTCGTAACCGATGGAGTGCCACAACGACGATGTGCCATCAGCGAGTGCAATCTTTCAGGAACGCAGGACATGATCTATTGACTGGGATTTGTCCTTGCACAGAGGACATATTGACATGTCTTCCATACCCCACTTTACAAGGCTGGTGTTTGATGGAAGCAGGTCATAAGTTGCTCTTATCATAAAACTCAATCTGAGTGCTACACGTCGTTCCATGTGAGAGATTTCTGCATAGCGGCATCCCAGGTTGTCCTTCCCACTGATGAAATTGCTGGATGGCTTTCATATACTTGTTTTTTTTTTCATCTTCACTTCTAACCTCCTGAATCACAAGACCCCTTTGGACTTTACCTGTTACTTTTGACCACCACTGCACATTGGTATTGCCCCTCCTGTCTGAGCAACCCCCATTATCTCTTTGGCCTTCAAACTCTTTTCAGCATCACCAATTGCATCCACAACTTTCCACTTCCTGCCTGTCTTTAGGTTTGGCTGCACCAATCTAACCACGCAATCTTTGCAGCCTTTGAGCATTAGTTGCGGGCTTATTTACCTGTCCTTGTATTCTTCAACTAAGGACACGAAAGGCAGTCTCAGTTTTGCCCTCTTGCAGTAGAGGGCAACATCAGTCAAACACGAGGGTACACCAAGCCACTTTCTGGTGTACCTATTTATATGCCTTCAATGGTTCCACTGCCAAAGTTGCAATTTCGCACACTAGCAGGGGCCATATGCTGAAGACACCAGACCTTGTATTTACCGGACAAAGGACGCTTATCGATATTGAATAGATCCTCCTCTACTGACTTAGTTGTTTGCTTCACCTGGTTGGCGTCTTTCATGGTCTTGTCATACCATCTTCTAAGGCTTTTCACTGGCTGGCCACCAACATCGAAGCTAATACCTTCCTTCATTTTCCCTTTCCTTAGGGAGAGATTTCTAGCTTTCTTGGGTTTGAAAGCCATTCTACACCAGACTATCAACTCGTCCAGTTGGTTGAGCAGATTTCGCTTTTCTGACTCCTTGGATACAAGCATAGTATTATCGTCCATGTAGGCTTTCAGGGGTGGCGTCCTACATCCACCGCCAAGGTCTGCTGCACTTGCTTTGCTTTCTACTGCCCTGAGAAGTACCTGCATCACCATCACGAAAAGTATTGGTGGCACTGCTCAACCCATCGCAATTCTAACCGCCAATCTAGTTCAAGTAGTTGTGTATTTCTTGCTGCCGAATCGCATCTGAAACCCCTAGAAGTAAGAATCAAGCCTCTTGCGTATTGATCCTGGTACATGATACATCTGGAGTGCCAGTTGAATCATCTGATGAGGAACAGAGCCATACGAGTTTCCAAGATCTAACCAGACTACATCACGGTCAGTCTTATTCTCTTTTTGCCTTCTGAATAGCTTCCCAGATCATGCTCCCATGTTCAAAGCATCCCGCTATCCCTGGCATACCACCATTCTGCATAGCTGGGTCTACATAGCCATTATGGAATAGATAATTGGTCAACCTGTGAGCCATTATTGAGAATATCTTACCTTCGACATTTAGGAGTGAAATTGATCGGAAGTGATTGATTCCTTTTGAATCTTGTTCTTTTGGTATGTACACTCCATCCGCCTTCATCCAGTGGCCAGGGACCATCTTATTCTTCCAGACCAGTGTGAGCCTTTCGTGCAACTATTTCAGAACATTTGACATTTCTTATAGAGGAGATATGGTATGCCATTCAGTCCCGGAGCTGACTTGTTCCTTGCCTTATTTGACAACTTTCCTGACTCCAGCACGTATTGGAGGCTTGTTGTTGGAATCTACCCCAGGATGGTTTGGCCACACCAAGTTTGTAATATGGTCAAGTGGTTTTTGTTGTTTAGGGTTGGAATATGTCTTCTTCAAGTGAGCTTCAAGAAACTCAAGAGCTTCAAGAAACTCTTTCTCAACGGCTAGTACACCTGACTGTAGTTGATCAAATCTTTTCCTCAAGTATTCTGCTCTGCTGAGGGCGCTATGCTTTGCTTTGAGATCTTTCCAGACCTTCCTTCTCCTCGGGAATTGAGGTCTGCGGCTGTTTTCTTCGGGTATTTCTTTGTATATCTTATGGATTCCATCTCCTTCTACCACCTATTCTTTCTGGTCGGTTGCTTGCTCTTTTCTTTATCACCAAAGTGCTGTATGCAAATACTGTACATTTCACCGCAAGCCTCTAGTTGCTTGTTATAATTCAAGGTACCCAATCTGTTATATAATGTCTAGCAGATTTCCTTGTCAAACGGCTCCCAGGCCCCTTCACTATTCGCTGGAGGGAATTTACCTTTTGGACACTTTCCCTCTGCCTCTTGGGGTTGTATTCCCACAGAAGACTCATTTGCTTGGATATCCTGAGCACTGTCGTTTGCAACCTGGTTTTGTCTCCTAAAGTCTCATCTGCATATACATCTATATACATACATACATACATACATACATTAAAACAGAACGCTTGATTTATTCATAATTAGCTGATCCTCCTCTATTTTCTTTTACCCAAAGCCCGGAACTTTTCAGCACCCATTTTACCATTTTATAAATAAATAAATAAATAAATATATATATATATATATATATATATTTATAAAATGGGTGCTGAAAAGTTCCGGGCTTTGGGTAAAAGAAAATAGAGGAGGATCAGTTAATTATGAATTTATTAAACATATTCCCCTCTAAGATTCATACACTTATTGCAGCGGACCTTCAGTTTTTCTAAGCTCTATAAAAAAAATTTTAAAAACTCGGAATTTTGAGCCTTTCGCGATACCCTTACAGATAGGTATTTTTCGGCACCCCCTCGTATATATACATATATGCATACACACACACATACATGCAAACGTACATGCATGCATACATACATACACACATACATGCAAACATACATGCATGCATACATACAAATATACATACATACATACATACATACATACATACATACATACATACATACGTACATACACATTTACATTACGTCTGTGTGTGTTTCTGTAGATTTTTGTATGCATGAATATTTTTACAGATTTTTGTATTTCGCTTTTTATGTATGTGTATGCATGAATTTTTTAAAAGCATTTTCTACTTCTCTCTGCTCTCTCTCTCTCTCTCTCTCTCTCTCTCTCTCTCTCTCTCTCTCTCTCTCTCTCTCTCTCTCTCTCTCTCTCTCTCACTGGCTCCCACGTATTTTTTCTGAGTTGTCAGCAAATACTGCAGAAAACCTTTACTTTAGCGTTAATAAAATCTTTGTGGTAAAGCTTAAAAGGTCAAAACTATAAGATGAAATAATACTTATTCGTCATTTGCAACTTCACTGGATCTCGCGTATTTACTGTAGTTGTATTTATGAGTGTGTGTGTGTGTGTGTGTGTGTGTGTGTGTGTGTGTGTGTGTGTGTGTGTGTGCGTGGATGATTTTATAAATGATTCCACTGTATTACACACACGATAGTTTCGCCTCTCGAATTATATGTATAGAACGTAATCATTCTGTACATTCCAGAATGTGTTAAAAGTTAATCCTCATATAAATCCTTAATAGCTTATTGGCCTTTCACAGTGCACAGCTCCGGTTTCTGTAGTGCTAGGAAGAAACGAGGTACATTTCTGCTTGGGCCGACCACTGCATTATCCTAATTAACTTATAGAATGATGCAACTAAAGTGTGTGTGTGTGCGCGCGTGCGTTTATGTGTGTTTATATATACATGCAAACGCATTTGTGTGTGTTTCTTGGAATTAAGAAGGAATTTAATAGATGACCAAGTGAGCAAAAATGTAACACGGTATTTGTTCGTCCAGTTTCCTTCTAGAGACCTGTATCAGATCTAAGAAACTAGACCATACCTTTGCAGTGGCACTGTAATAATTTGATCCAAATAAATACATTGTCTTTCATATATGTTCCATGGCTACGTATAATGTATCTTGATGGTATGTTATATACGTGTACCAAACACGTGATTGAGAATTTGAGAATTTTAGTTTCAGATAGGTAATCACTGCAGCTTCCTTGTTTCTCTGCAAGATCGTAAGTGGATTTAAACTCGACTTTGTTTGCTGACATATCCATGACGTTAATATAGTCACATGATCGATCCCACTGCTCGGTATTTTGAGTAGGTCTTCTTTCAACCATATCCGTGAGTCGAACCAAATCTTGTGACCGAAGCTAGGGAGACAGAAACTTTAGAGAAGCTTATTGGTTGAACTGTGTATGCAAATTGGGGAGACGGACTTAATCTGTCACCTGGTTTAATACAGCCATAAGAACGCTAAGTGACGTTTAATGAAGTCGCTATATTGCAAGCATTGGAATAAGATTTCCGATCTAAGACACTCCATGGGTTATGGTTCATTCCATCAACTAGTCTCGTTCTCACAGTTCTTCCTGCGCCGAATAAGACACAGGAAAAATAGTTGCCACCAAACCAAACTGCATAAGTACGCATTTACTTCATCTTTTAGAGGAATGAAGTACACCAAATTGCTTGCAACTAGGCAGCACTGTGCTTTTGTTGCGGTCTTGTTGGAACTTGAACCATCAATATTGTTTCGATTAATTGTGTCATAGCCGTGTGGAGTCCGCTCTATTACAGTGCACTGTCCGACTATTGTTTTGTTACTTTAATATTCAACATCGTTCATTTAATAATTTCTTCAATCAGTTATTGAATAGCTTGGTGGAAGAAGAATTGATGATTAATTATCTTCCAGTCTCCAAAAATGTTGTAGTAAGCATTGTGCCTTTTCACAGTTGACTTTTAATCAACTGATTATACCTCCTCCGTTAATTATACCTCTGCAAGCGTATAATCACACAAACAGTCACACACATGCGCACACACCATCATCATTATCACTGCCACCATTATCACTACCACAACACCACACATACATGCACCACGCACATTTATGCATATATACACATGTGTATATACGTATGTACGGAAATGTCTTTACACTCGCAAAAGCGCATACATGACTGTGTATGCTTGTGATAGAAATATACATACTATATAGATACACACACACATACATACAGGCATACACACACACACACACACACACACACACACACACACACATATATATATATATGTATATATATATATATGTGTGTGTGTATTTATATATATATGCATGTATGTATGTATATATATATATATATATATACCCATAGATATATAGTTGATAGATAATGATGCAAATATAGAAAACTAGAAAACTACTTCGTGTTTACTGAGGATTTCTGGATCTCACCTGTGTGTGTATATATATATATATATATATATATATATATATATATATATATATATATATATATATTCAAAATGAATAAAAATGAAAATGCCACTTTTTAAAAACATTTTTGGGGGTTTTTATTTAATTTACATGTTTCGGTTTTTTTGAAAAACCTTATCAAAAATGAATATAAAATATGTGAGAAGAGAAAAGGGCTATTAATAAAATAAAATTGAAATTAAAATTAAGAATGACATTCATAGTTTAGTACTAAAAGAACAAGTTGGAATTACCATGTTTTCAGTGCTCAAGGAAAGGACCACGTGCGCATGCAAGAAATAACAGTAAACTATGAATGATATTCTTAATTTTAATTTCAATTTCATTTTATTAATAGCCCTTTTCTCTTCTCACATATTTTATATTCATTTTTGATAAGGTTTTTCAAAAAAACCGAAGCATGTAAATTAATTAAAACACTCGAAAAATGGCATTTTCATTTTTGTTCATTTTCAATATCTACTTAGTCGTGTAGTACTTTTACAAATTTTTTCAAATATATATATATATATATTTATATATATATATATATATATATATATATATACATATATATACATATACATATATATACATATACATATATACATATACATATATACATATGTATATATATGTTTATATATATGTGTATATATATATGTATGTATATATATATATATATATACATATATATATATATATATATATATATATATATATATATATATATATATATATATATATATATATATATATATATATATATATATATATATATAAACATATATATATATATATATATATATATATATAAATATATATATATATATATATATATATATATATATATATATATATATATATATATGTAAACATATATATATATATATATATATATATATATATATATATATATATATATATATAAATATATATATATATATATATATATATATATATATATATATATATATATATATATATATATATATATATATATATATATATATATATATATATATATATGTACATATATATATTAAATACGATTTATTCGTGATCAGAAGTGTTCAAAAACCGAGGTACTACTGTATATATATATATATATATATATATATATATATATTACGGAGATGTACTTGCATAGCAAGTGACCTGATCTGAGATCGTGTGCTGAAACGAAAACAATTGCAGCGTGGAAGGTGTTTATAAGCCATTTAAAATAACACACAAAATCCGTTAGATTCACTTCAACATTTAAATTTTATTTATCAAAATATTTTCGTCGCTTTGAGACCGCGACCTGTTCACTGACAAAATTCTGTGCTGCATCTCAGAATTTTGTCAGTTAACAGGTCGCGGTCTCAAAGCGACGAAAATATTTTGACAAATTAAATTTAAATGTTGAAGTGAATCTAACGGATTTTGTGTGTTATTTTAAATGGTTTATAAACACCTTCCACGCTGCAATTGTATATATGTATATATATATATATATATATATATATATATATATATATATATATATATATATATATATATATATATATATATATATATATGTAATGGCCATTGCGAGGAAGACCATTGCTGACCTTTAGGAACGTTGTGCCCTCTAAAACTAACTTATATTTTGTATTTGCTGGTCCATTGGTGGCTAATGAGCCCTGCTCTTGACAAGCATACACGACTATAAACATTGAAAACTAAGCTTTCCCCATCCACTATGCTAGCAGTGTGCGTTCGAGCAGCACGCTTAAGTTCTTCGCAAAGAATACGTGCTCTTTCAAAAAATACGTGCTCTGTCGAATGCCTCCTTAACCTGCTTCCTCCATCTGTGGTGATAACAGGCATTGCTCGGATCTAGTTCAAAACGGGGGCACCAGTTTTCATTTATGTTTTATGTAGTGTTTTTGGTACCGAAAGACTTTCAAACTTCGTATACTTATCTATTTTGTGTTATAGGACAGAAAAAAATTTTTGTATTCGAATTAATTTCATGTAAAAAATTGTCTTATTTCGATAATTTCAACCAATCACTGACAAGTATTCAGCTGTTTACAGTTACTCCTTTGGCAGTTTAAGCGGTGTAAAGCGTATTTAATCTCCATTACTTCTGACATTTTTCAGAGAGGCAACACACGTGTGTTCGTTTTCCCTAATCCTAACCATAACCCTAACCCTAACCCTAACCCTAATTGACTTGCTCCTTCCCTCAAAAACCAGGCCTTGTGCCTATAATAGAAAGGTTTATTAGCTACTGCCAATATGCTTCAGCCATTTTTTGACAAGGAAATAATAATTTTATCACCGCCAGAATCGTTTGAGAATCGTTTGTTTACGTAGTCAGCACTTAATGTACTCGGCTGAATGGACGTCAGTCATTGGTTGAAATTACAGAAATACAACTTTAACATGAAATAAATTGCAATATAATAATTTTTCTTAAGAAGACTAAGAGAAAAAGATGTTTTATATGACACATTCTACCAGTGTCCCAAGTTTCAAAGTGTTTCGTTAAGAAAATACTGGTGCCTCCGTTTTGAACTAGATCCCATTGCTCTCCTAGCCACTCTCCTGCGTATCACAGGCCTTTAATGAGGAAAAGAGCAACTGATTCCTTCCGGTCACTTGAGTCCTGTGTTGGTCCCAGCATGGCATCCCAAAGCAAACAAAAATTGCTACGTATCGTACATATGTACTGACATCGGTCAGTAGAAACATAGGGTAAAAAATCATATATATATATATATATGTGTGTGTGTATGTATGCATGTGTATACATATATATATATATATATATATATATATATATATATATATATATATATATATATATATATATATATATATATATATATGTATGTACGTATGTATGTATGTATGTATGTATATGTGGACACAAGACGGCACGAAACGTGTACAACAAAAAGATACGAAACACCAGTACATGGAACACGAACTATTCTTTTGAATAATGAAAGACACAAATGGGAAACAAAACAAGCAACATACAGAACGACCTTTCATCAGTTGTTGGCTGTTTTCTAGTCTCATATTTCGAGCATTTAACAACAATGTACGCTTTCGATTCAACTGTTTTATCGAAAGCGTATATTGTTGTTAAATGCTCGAAATACGTGACTAGAAAAACAGCCAATAACTGATGAAGGGTCGTTCTGTATGTTGTTTGTTTTGTTTTCCATTTGTGCCTTTCGTTGTTCGAAAAAATAGTTCGTGTTCTATGTACTGGTGTTTCGCATTTTTCTTTTTTGTTGTACACGTTTCTTGACGTCTTTTGCCCACATATGCATATATATATATAAACGTATAGATGTAAACCACCATATCATAACAAACTACAAGAATTGAAAAAGAGAAGAATCGCGAACAAAAACGAGAAGCAACATATAGAAAATGCTGTGGGTTAAAAAATGGGAAACGAGAAACGGAAAGCGAAAGCACAAAAACCTGAATGTAGAAAGTAAAATTTAAAAAATGAAAGAGTTATCTTCCTTAGACCTTAAATTATAAAAGCTGGAAAGATATCAACAAGTTCAACAGAAATAGGCAGAATATTCCAACTCTTCAAAAATATATTTATACATATGCTTGCAACCACTGAAAATTCCAGAACTAGAATTCAGTAGAGAGTAAGGGATCTTAGATCTGAACAAGATCTGCGCTCTTTTAGCTAAACAAAGCCTACATTTGCTCGATCCATTAGTATAAGGTATGGATTTCTCAATTATTTTCCGCTTAATTACAAGTGGTGTTTCGTTATCTTTCAAACTCCATACGTAGCTAGCCAACTTAGTAGCTTTGCTTTTGTCCTTGAGAGGAAGAGAGTTGAGCCCATGTGACATAGAGGGGCGAAGAAAGAATAATAATTCTTGTTCACGGCGAAGGCGGGAGTCCGGATGGTCCCTGTGCAAAGACAGTCCGAACACAGACAGATGTTGTAGCAAATGACTGATAGAGCGGAAATGGCGTGAGACCGGGGTGTGATTGCCGAGTCTGATGTCTCAGAGGTGTTGCGCGAACCGGTCAGCCAAGCGGCGTCCCGTTTCACCGATGTACAGGGAAGGACGGAGATACAGTAAATGACGTTACTAGAAATTCAGGTAAAGGAGTCGGTGATGTGATAGGAATGATGATGGGTGCCTGTGAGGATGGTAGTGTTGGAGAGGTAGGAGCAGGTATGACAGCGTGGGGGGGGAGCAGGGGAACGAGCCAGGCTGGGAGGTGGAGTTAGGGAAGAAACTGTGGATCAGGAGGTTTGAGGAAGGAAGGGGTAGGCTGGGGAAGATGTGCGAGGTGGAGGGGTCGGACTGGAGTTGTCGGAAGGCTCGCAGAATAGTGCGTTGGAGGGACATGGTGGAGAGGTGGTAGGTGAGGGGAAACGGGAGACTAGCAACGGCGGGGCAGGTGCGAGGAGAAAGAGAAGAGGCACGGTCCACGAATCATGCTCTGGTAAGGACAGTGTGGATAGTGGTGAGGGCATATCCACGTAGGATGAAGTGGAGAGTCATGGATTGAGATTGAGTCTCAAAGTCATGGTTGTCACCGCAGAGCCTGCACAGATAGAGGAATTGGGAGTAGGGGCTGGAGAGCTTGGAATGGGTAGAGTGGGAGGAGGAAAAGTTAAGGTAGGAGTGTGAGTCAGTGTGTTGTTTGTAGTAGATGGCGGTAGTGCGAGTGGAATAGTGTATTTTGACAGAAATGTCGAGATATTCGACGGAAGTGTTAGAGATAGTGCAGGAGAATTCGAGGGCAGGATGGAAGGATTGGACAAAAGAGAGGAAGGAGTCTAGTTGTTCGCGTGAGAGTGAGGTCACACCGATAAATCATCGATATAACGACTGTATAGTTCGGGAGTGGAACCAGTGAATTGTGAGAATATTTGTACCTCAACGAAACCAACGAGCAGGTTTGCATAGTTGGGGCCCGTTTCTGTTCCTATTGCCACTCCCAAGAGATCTGTTGGCAAAAATCCCCCGCGATCGAGAAGCAGTTGGGGGAGAAAACAAGTTCGACCAGACGAAGAAATGTGGGGGTGTCAGGTTGGGGGTCAGGTCGAAGGTCCAAAAAGTATTTCAGCGCAAGAAGCCCTTCGTTGCGTGGGATCACCGTATGTAAACTTTTGATATCAAGAGTGAACAGAAATTTAGAAGGGTCAGAAGGGAAGGAGAAAGAGTTAAAGAGACGGAGAGCATGGTTAGTGTCGTGGATGTATATATATATATATATATATATATATATATATATATATATATATGTATGTATGTATGTATGTATGTATATACGCATAGACATATATTATTACGCATAGAGAGAACAGTCTTTTTTTAATGTTTCATTAAATACAAGACTATGTTCAAGTCTTATCTTTTTCATTTTATATTCTTCAAAATTTTCTTATTACATTTTTACACTTCCTAAATCCATACCCGACGCTTATAACCCTCCAGAGTCTCATTATGAAGAATACAGTTGAATATATTTGGCATTTGTGTTGTTTCATATATATTGATCGGATTCGGATAGACTTTCGCGCCACAGATTTTTTTTAGCCGTTATTACTATGCATCAGCTGCCACATTTTGATAATTTTGGTTTCTATACTTCCGATCTCTTTCGTTGGTGTTTGGATTGGCCGTTCGAGCAATCTCCTCCGGAATTCCGTCGTAGATTTTTCATTTTAGTTGTTATATCGTGCGATTTTACGTTTGTATTTATGGGAAAGTGCTTTTCTGTTATGCATGTTTCATTAAATATATAACTTGTGGTCACGTTTTATCTTGGCTGTATGAATCCACTCAGTATGTAAGAAGCAACGTGAACGCTATATATATATATATAATTGAATTATTGATGAGACTTTGTGTGTGTGTATGTGTGTGTGTGTGTGAGAGAGAGAGAGAGAGAGAGAGAGAGAGAGCACATGACCTAGTAAAGGTTTTGCACCCAAGATCGCGAGATCATGATTTCAATTCTTGAACTGGCTGGTGCGTTGTTTTCTTAAGTTAAACACTTCGTCCCATGTTGCTCTGCGATCGTTTCTACACTGACGTATGGTACACCATACATCTCTTCAGAGAACGTCAGTTTCATGAAGGGAGTGAAATCATTTGTGCAGGTCGTTCCGCTGAACCTAAACTCATACGTCGCATTCGATGGGAGATTCTACCACACACACGCGCGCACACACATACATATACACACACATATGTTATTGTTATTAATTGCACACACATACACACTTATATAATCACATATTTGTACGTGCGGGATTAATACACTTGTGTATCTCAAAGCTGAGCTATGACAGCGAAACCATCAGCATAATCAAGCCCAGAAAGATACAAGCTCTGCTGATATCTTGATCCCTTCTGCTTGATGGTGAGGTCTTTGTCTTGGATAAGATCAAGATTTTGCCAAAGGATGTAGTCCACATCAACAACTACAAAACAGGTTGTTTTGCTGGCCACTATTATTGTGTTGAAAATCAGGTCATATGGAATGCTATATTTTGGAGATTTCAGTAACCCAAATGATGACGACGTTCACTCAACTGCATTAACAGCTAATTTCAGAAAAACATGTTAAAATATAGGGCATAACAAAGCTAATGAGGAAGAGAAATTTCTAGCGCGACGTGTTGAAACGCATTTCAATTGCCTACAAAGAAGAGGTCTATTTTCTGCCTTTTAACACTAGAATCAAACCAGAATCTTTAGATAATTAATTGACTTTCCTATCTCTCTTTAATACTTATTCACTGTCGCAAGAACCAAAATTATGAGTGATCTAGTTATTACGACAAGCTTGTCAATCATGTGGTTTCTAGTTCAGTCCTACTGAGCGACACGTTGGGAAAGTTACATTGTTGCTTTCTTTACTGAAATTTACGATGAAATGAAACTATAGGTATGCAACTGATTCGGTTGACAGAAGCTAAAATGTATACACATATTCATATTGTGCATTTATTTAATGATAATATCAGCAGAGTTCCGTGTCATTACTACCCACATTTAGAATGTTCAAATCCTGTTTCACCAATATAATCTTTGTTGGGATTTCTGACGAATACTAAATGTGTGTATCGTTCAGTTGTCAAATGTCCCTTTTATATTTATTAATTTTTTAAATTTTTTTTAGAAAAGACGATCTTTTATATTCAGACTTATCTGTCTTTCTCCTCTGTGATTGGAAAGGACGCTATGCATCTTTTCTATGGCAGAAATTTATTCCGAATATAACTTACTTATCAGTGACATGTAAATTCTAACAATGATTAAAATACTTCAAGAAATGCCTGGAACAGTTAATATTACGCTTTATAACTATGTAGAATTAAGTATAGTTCCCTCTGGAGTTTGCATAAGTTTAAAAATATATGGCTAATTTTGAGTCAGCATTAAAAAATTGCAAAAATACAAAAATCTCAAAGATTTTCATTTATTTGTGTAGATGGATTTTAACGAAATTCTCCGCCATATTACAACTAAGTGATTATTTCTACATACTTGTATTGAAAGAATTTTACATTCCTAGAATACATGAAGTTCTTGGCTCCTGGCAATTGTTTAAATTTCTTTCAATTGAAGAAGATTCAACAGAGATACAAGCTACTGAAACTTTGTTATTCTCGCAGAACATTCAAATTAGTACTTGAAGAACTTTAAAAACAAAAATGAATTTGCTGCAGATGTTTCCAATATTTTCTCTAATTTAAAAACAAAAGTTAGCCGAAAACCCGAAATAATGACAAATTTGAGTAGATTATCAAGTTCACTGTTTTTCATCAAAATTGTATTTATTTATTTTTCATCTAAACTTTTAAAAAAATTAGATGTTTCCGAAGCTAAGGTGATTAATAAAAGCAAAAAAAAAAAAAATGTTTCCCAATTTTGTGATGTCTGAATAAAAATTCAGTGTTGAAAAATTGCATAATATATTTATGCGTATATGTGTATGTGCCGTACATATACATGCCTTTATGAAGCCACATGGAGGTGGAGGCGCAATGGCCCAATGGTTAGGGCAGCGGACTCGCGGTCGTAGGATTGCGGATTCGATTCCCAGACCGGGTGTTGTGAGTGTTTATTGAGCGAAAACACCTAAAGCTCCACGAGGCTCCGGCAGGGGATCGTGGCGAACCCTGCTGTACTCTTTCACCACAACTTTCTCTCACTCTTACTTCCTGTTTCTGCTGTGCCTGTAATTCAAAGGGCCAGCCTTGTCACACTCTGTGTCACGCTGAATCTCCCTGAGAACTACGTTAAGGGTACACGTGTCTGTGAAGTGCTCAGCCACTTGCACGTTAATTTCACGAGCAGGCTGTTCCGTTGATCGGATCAACTGGAACCCTCGACGTCGTAAGCGACGGAGTGCAAGCAACAACAGAAGGCACATAGTGATTAGTGTATTCGACTCACATTCGTCAGGTCATAAGTTCGATATGTGTGTGTGTGTGAGAGAGAGAGAGAGAGAGAGAGTGTGTGTGTGTGTGTGTATGTGCGCGCACGCGTATGTGTGTGTGTACCATATTCAAATTCACTCATAGAAGAAATCACTTGTCCAAGGTACCGTGCAGTAGGACTGAACCTGAAACCAGCGGTTATAAAGCGAGCTTCTTAACCTCATATCCTTGCCTGTACTGAAAGATCTTTCTAAGCAATTCCCTTGCAAGTTTTTCCATCATTCGACTATTTTGATAAAAGTTCACTCATTCAGTTGAGGTGACCGTACGTGTACTTACTGCAAATTTGCTTTTATGTGGGGGCTGCAGGCATGATATTTCTGGTTTTAAGCCGGCACTCGCCCTTAGGCAGTACTGTGTACAATACTGACAAAGGGTCAGAACTGGGAGAAGTTCAGAAACAGGTTAGACTTGAGAAGAGTGCTCAATGTCTCACAGACATGCATTTGAGGCTCTAAATTATATTTTACAAAATCTAAGAGATATCACTAACAACACGGGTGGAGTCTAGCGCTCTAGCATTTCCACCAACATACAACCATGAGTGGGTACTTTATTTATCGACCCGGGTAGGATGAAAGGCGAAGTTGATTCTGGCAAAATTTGAAGAACACAAACAACAAGGAAAAGATCAAATCTCACTTTTCTAAGCACTTCATTTCCAAAAATATCAAGAATTTATCAATGTCATTGAAATTTTCAAAACTAAATAAGAAACTAAATTGTAAAATGTGTCAACCTTTTGATAAAGCAATATTAATTAAAAACAACCCAAAATTATCAAAATTATTAACATGTCACAAGATGCATAACAATTAGCAAACGACATATGATTTTAAAATTATGACATTAAATGAGCGAATATTTTCTTGAAGCTCCATCATATTGTTAGCAGGAGGTAGATTTCATGCAAATCATGAAATGAAAGGAACACGTATTTAGTTGAATTAATACAGCGTGATATTTTTATTATTTTGTAATTTGCGAAATAATGCTTAGCTTTTTCAGAAAGATATTTTTAACAATGTCCTTTTTTTAAATTTATTTATCATGTTTTAAATATGCAAAAATCCAGGAAACACGATTTTTAAAAGTTAAGAGTCTTCGAATGCTGAAAATTGTATTACTCAAATATTCGATATGGACGGTAAGAATATGGAAATAAAATGTTACTTGAGTACATTTAACAGAAATATCAGCCTAATATGGAATTATTATAGGATTAGCATATAAAATTTAAATCATTATGTCAAACAGCTTAACACTATAATGTCATAATTTCGTATTTATAAAATTCAAATGTTATTGTCTATTTTTTCCAATAGTTTTGTAGGGTTGATTTTTCTAAGTTGATGCAGTTGGTAACCTTAGAACACTTTGAGCCCGAATAAATTAAATATATTAGAAAGCAATTTCCTTTGATCTAGTTACCCACAAATAATCTATTATCTACTACCTCACCAATTTATTGGTAACAAGCAAAAGATCATACTCAGGAATACCAGCCGCTAACCGTAAATGCGCGCGCACACACACGTCGCACGCGCATTGCTGATATTGTTTCTTCATTACAAAGTTCACACATGCGACCTTACGTTTTATCAAAGGAAACATTATAACATTTCTTTTCCTTTCAACTATGCTCTGTTTTTAAACTTACGTAACTTGAGTTTACATAAATTTGAACTTATAATGGACCCTAGAAGCTAAATACTTTAAATAACAATTTCATTATTACTTTGTGGGTGGGAAGATATGGACTTTTGTATGTGCATACGTGCTTGCGTGTGTGTATGCGCGCGCGTGTGCGTGCGTGTGTGTGTGTGTGTGTGTGTGTGTGTGTGTGTGTGTGTGTGTGTGTGTATGTGTGTGTAAATAATAGTTGTAGCTTTTATCCAATTTATTCGTAGCTATTATTATAGGTCAAGAGTTTTGCGAGAAAACTCATTCAATATTTAAGACATCTATCAAGATATTCCAGTAATCGATTCTTCGCTCTCAGTTCTTTATCATCTAAAGTAATGTATCAATATTGATTTTTTTCACCAAATTAATTGTTACTGTTTGATGCAACATGTTTATTACGAGAAACAACTTATCCTCAGTATAATACATAAAACTTCGATTAAATTCTCATAATTCAAGAGTAAATCTGTTTCAAAGTAGCAAAGAACAGATATGACAGTGAAGATTATTTATTTCGATACGATTTTAAACAACTCCCACATTCATTTCGTATTAATTCAGTCGCTGCAGAAACTATATCTTTCGCAACACTCAGCACCTTATTTCATTCACCTTATTTCATTCCCTTGTTTCATTCCCTCACAGCTATTCCAAAAACTATCCATCTCTTTCTCAACAAGAAATACAATACACACTCACATTCTATATAATACCGCCACCCTCAGACTCTAGCACTTTAAATCATATGAGTGATTGAAGTCCACCAAAATTATACCAGGTATCCTTGGCAGCCAATGTGCTTTACTGTTAAGTCACAAAAAAACAGCTAGACGAGTGTATGGCACTATCCTTCAAAGCTTGCCCTACCACATATCACACATATAGTAATGTCCCAACTCCCTAGGTGATTCATTCATAGCTGCGCTGTACTTGTTCAAACAAAAAAAATGTACACCTTGGAGAAACTCACCCTTTCCAAAAATCTAGACGGCGTTTACCCAGATATGCACCTCTTACGAGACCACCACCCAATCACGAAAGATGACTTCGCGTTCTTTACAACCCTCAAACTACCCAGCTTCCCATACTGCAGGCGAACTTTCTTGTCTTTTGCTTATAAAATTTTCAACTTTTGAATACTCTTTTTCCATACTTCTCAACAATAACTCTTTGAACAGTAATCCCACTGCAAAAGCTTCCACCTTCGCTGCCTAATTTGGGTCCAATTGTATATTGCTCATATTAGGCAAATCCTCTCCCTTCCATTTCACTAACTCCTCCACCTTTTATACATATGCACAGAGAGCGAAAATGCCATTGGTCGCTTCAAATTAATTATCCCTGATAATTCCCCTTCTTTATCACTCAACCATTGCGCCTCAAAATATGCTTCTATACGCGTATTCATCAAACTACTCGGTCTATATAGAGATATGACCTGATCGTTGTAATCACGCTATTCTGTGTGCCATTTCCAAGGAAAGCAAATCCTTTGACCTTGTCAACTATTATTTTGCAGCACTAACTTCCAATTTCTCTAAGATAATGAAGTTAACCATTAACGATGACATTCTCCAATAGTTCAATACTCTGTCTATTTATCAGCCACCTGTGTATTTTCCATAAAGTGAGATCCACTGGTGACCTATTCTCCTGTATCGCCCATTTGTGGGCCATCATCTTAAAAATAATTCATTGGAAACAATGTCATCGCTCTCAGCATCAGTAAAGCTTTCGAATATGTCTGAAATATCAACTTCTTATTGATACTGTCTGCCTATGGGCTCCATCTGATTTATTCATTTCTTGGACCAGTAACTCCCAATTGGCTAACATTATAGTGGCGTGTGTTGACAGAGCTCTTTTTACTCTGCATCTTATTAAGTCTGGTGTGTACTAGCGTTTTGTATTTTGTATTTATCTGCCTTCTTTACATCAAAGGTTACTTGCCGTCATATCCAACATCGTCCGCTCTTTTGCAGATTATACCCTTTCTTCCTCCTTAACCTTTCTCAATCATGCATCATTCAACTAAGTACCCGACGTCAAACTCTGCACAGATCCCATAAACGGAGAATGGCGCCATCTCAATCTTCTCCCTTTCAGCAGATAGAAAACACAAATACCACTCATATCAAGAAAATATCGTTGTACCACTTACATAGTCTTACTCACGTGCCGAATCCATCTAAAACCTTCACGATTGCTTCACACATTAGACCTCATTATCACCGAGTATAATGGCAACTTTTTCGTATCCGAAGATCTAAGAATGAGCCGCACACCCTCAAATGGCTATACAACCTGATCCTTGGCGCTGCTCGGCTTTTCTCCCAACCTGCGCTCTTTGTAGTTTTTAACTGAGAGTTTGTTTGCGTATTTGAGTACTACTATTTTAATAGCTAAAAAGAACTTGAAACCATGGTTCGGAAAATAGATGGTAAATGTTTTTATTTTTCATTCCCTTTCAAAATTATCCCTAATTGTGGCTCGGAGTTTTTACTGCTCCTTCTAGCGGGTTAGATGTCCTATTATGGACATCTCTCTGATGTGTTTAAATGTACACTGTATTTATATGAATAATATATAGTCTATTGACTAGTTTTTTTTTCCTCGCTGGATCACTAGTAACAAATAGAATTTCTAAAATGTTTTTGCTACCCTAAGATTTATTAATATATATATATATATATATATATATACATATATATATATATATATATATATATATATATATATATATATATATATATATATATATATATATATATATATATATATACATACGTATATATGTAAAAATGTTAAATAAAATGATGCAACAAAGTCAAGGCTGTGTGGAGATTTCAGGACATTTATAAAGAGGGTTAGGGTGGAGAGACAAGTTACTGAAGAGATTGCAAGAGTGCAATGAAATAATTTAACAAAAAACTATATAAATTAATAAAGGACTGAACCAGTGCGTGTGTTTATTACCGACATAATGCCTTTCCCAAGCTTTAATTGTATTTCTTTCAACAAACGTATCCACATCAAGAATCTTGCACACGAAATACACATACGAAATAAATTAATACTTCAGCGTCTAAAAAACTTTTTTTTTACATTATAAAACCTAAAATAAAATAATAAATATATAAAAATATAAATATATAAATATATAAATACGTATATATAAGAAACATATAAATACATAAGGTATAGATTAAAGTTCATCGATTAAGAATTTTTTACGATTAAAAGTTTTTAAGGTAAAAGAAACCTATTAAGAAAAGCCGCTGACCAAGCAAAAAAAAAAAAAACATATTTATAGTCCCTGTGGCCATTTCAGGGGTAGTTTGTTATAATCGTCTCATTTACTTGAGCACTTCTCTTGCAGTCCTATTAACCCTCTTGTTCCTAATAAGAAACAATTACTATTATATATATATATATATATATATCTGTAAAAATATGTGACACTTATTCAGTAGCCATGATAAAACTCCGAGTTTCGGATGCTAGGGTGGGAGCCCACGCCAACATCTCTCCACAGGACTTTTCAATTGGCCGGATAACTGAAGAGATGTTGGCGTGGGCTCCCACCCTGGCTTCCGAAACTCGGAGATTTATCATTGCTACTGAATAAGTGTCACATATTTTTACAGATAAATTCCTCTATTTGCATAATATCGAGGTCTCTTTCTTTTGTTCTCCTTCCTGTCAAATATATATATATATATATATTCATATGATAGAAACATAGGTGTGTATGTATGTTTATGTATGCTTGTGTGTGCTTGTGTGTGCATGCATGCATATGTGTGTATATGTATGTGTGGACGTGTGTATGTGTAGGCCTATATAATAATGCATACACAAACATATGTACATGTGTGCGTGAGTAATCAATATACACTTGTTTCCTTCTTACTCCCTGATTCCTCTACCCACACCATCGCATTAGCCAGGAAGTCTATTTATAGAAACTTGACCATTCTAAGTATTTTTCACTTCCGCTTTGTGGTTTACTACTCGCTTTAGAAAAACCACTCCTATACCTTTTCCTGTACCCATTCCTTAATGCCATTCTAACATATTACTCCCACCTCACACACCTCACACATATTCAATAATTACATTCGTATCTCTTCATACCCCTCCCCTACTCCTCTCCCACACCCCTCTTAATATCTTGACCACCAACTAAGACTCCTTTTTTCATTTTTCCTTTCTGTTTTTTTTTCACTTTTTCTTTCTCATATATATATATATATATATATATATATATATATATATATATATATATATATATATGTATATACACATACATACATATATATATATACATACATATATATATATATATATATACATATATATACATATACACACACACATATATATATATATATATATATATATATATATATATATATATATATATATATATATATACATGGTGGTTGTCTACTCCTTAAACAGGGTTTGACCACCTCCTGCACCTACACCTTAGCCCTTTCATGGCGTCTGATGTGGCTTTTTAAACCAGACAGTGTTTTGAAAAAACACCCACACAGATTGCACCTCTGATTTGCACTACCAATACCTGCAAGTAAGTTCTGCTCATTGTGGATCCTAACATGTCTTTTAAGACCCCCATTGGATTTGCAAACCCTCTGGCACACACCACATTCAAACGTGTGCACAGACATATAATCCGAATAGCTGGGTGAGGTTTGTTTTCCATGGGTTCGCAGGTGAGATTTGAGGCCAGCCAAGGACAGACATGGTCTGTCACAGACTGTGCACACAAAAAGGTCCTTGTCATTCACCTTCTCAGTCTTCACCTTTTTCCTTAAATGTCTCTTGAGCCCTGCTTGCATCATCCTGGCCTCTTCAAATGCTTTCACTCCACTCCACACCCTTGTTCGCCATCCAACTCGATCTGAAGCGAGGACTTCTATATCTTTTGGAGCCATTCCAATTGACTTCATAGCAGTCCTTATGCCATCCTTAAACCCTTTTTAGGTTTATGCCGATAACGTTTCCCCTCTGCAAGCTCACCATAAAACAGCTGTTTCGGCATGCGTGCATCTGCCATTCGAACAATATGGCCACACCATCTCAATTGGTTCCTCAAAATCATGGCTTTAATTGAGAGGATGCCTGCAGATGCAAGGATATCTGTGTTTGGAGTAAAAGAATTCCATTTAATTCTTAAAATATGACGAAGGCATTTTTGGTGGAATTTTTCTAACATTTTAAAATGCCTTTCATAACAGGTCCAAGTTTCACAGGAATACAATAGGGATGTTAAGACAAATGATTTGTAAAGAGCCAGCTTTGTATTGTTATTTATATGTCGCTGGCGCCAGACGCGTGACTCCAAGCCACCAAATGCTTTTGTTGCCCTTTGAATTCGCAGGTGTATTTCCGTATCAAGATTTCCATCATCTTGAACAGAGCTTCCCAGGTAGACAAATGAATTGACAACCTCAAGTAACTTTCCCTTAACAAAAATTTTAGGGAGGTTACAAACAGCACCATACGCAGGTTGATGCATCACAACTGTTTTTTTCAGATTGATGGTCAGGCCAAAATCATCACAAGCTGCATCAAATGCAGATACAAGGGATTGCAGACCCGATTCAGAATGACTAACCAGATCGCAATCGTCAGCATACAAAATTTCCCTAATAAGTGAAGTAAAAACCTTCGTTTTAAACTTCAGTCGGGTCAAATTAAAAACATTCCCCGTTGTTCGATATTTTATGTAGATACCCTCCTCAGAGTTTTGAAAGGAATGTGACACCACAACGGCAAAGTATATTGCAAAGAGGGTGGGTGCATCAAGGTCTCCCTGCTTTACTCCATTTTCCACAGCAAAAGATTCAGAAAGCCTACCACCAAAATTAACCCTAGCTCTCATATCCTGATGCAAAGCCTTGACCATGTTTATAAACTTTTCTGGGCAACCAATTTTCCCCAGAATTAGCCACAGAGCACTTCGATTAACAGTATCGAATGCTTTGCTCAAATCAACAAAGCAATGGTACAGAGCAAGATTCTGTTCAATGCACTTCTCCTGTAATTGTCTGACAGTAAAGATACAATCAGCTGTTCCCCTGGAGGAACGAAAACCACACTGAGACTCAGAAACCATACTTGGAACTATAAAGGTATTTAAACGTTCTAACAAAATGCGGGCGAGCACCTTTCCAACCACAGACAAAAGGGAAATCCCACGAAAATTACCACACAGATCCTTTGGCCCCGATTTATATAAGGAAACAAGAATGGCATCAATCCAGTCTTGAGGCACTTTCTCACTTCTCCAACAGTGACAAATTAAAATATTTAAGAGTTCCATCATTTTGTCACCCCCATATTTCAAGACTTCTGCACAGATTCCATCAGATCCTGGAGACTTGTTATTATTCAGCTTATTCATAGCTAAATAAATGTCATTTAGAGTTGGTTCAGATGCCATCTCTTCTATAACTGGAAGTTGTTCAATTTTTTCTATCGTCCTCATATTAACGGATGATGGTCTATTCAAAAGTGCAGAGAAATGTTCTACCCAACGCTTATGAATAGAAGCGGTGTCAGTCAGAAGAAAACATCCATCTTCTGTTCTCACTGGAGCTACTGAAGAAGATTTTGGACCATATACCTCCCTAACATAAGAATACAAACAACTGGCATCATTTCTATCAGCTGCTTCTTGTGCCCCTTTTGCCCTATCATTCCACCATTCCTGTTTAATTTTCCTTAGAGCAGTTTGCACCCTCCTTTTCAGCTTTCTGTAAGTTTCATTTGAGTTGGGATTCAATGACTGAGAGAGCAGTGTATTGCCTAAGTTTTGTTTTTCTAAAAGTAGATCATGAATTTCTGCTGATCTATCTGAGAGCCAATCTCTGGATTTATGAGATTTAAATCCCACTGACGAACTTGCAGCCTGAAATACTTTTGTTTTGAAATCTTCCCATAAATTGTTTGGGTCAAGATTAATACTTTCTATAGCGTCGTGGAATCTTTGCAAGTTGCTTGATAATTTAAAGTTTGCAACGTTTAACTTTTTGGGTATCTTAGGACCAGACTGTCGGTTTTTAGGTTTTATCGAAAAATCTATTTTGCCACGCAGTAGATGATGGTCAGTCCAGCTCTCTGCCCCTCTCATGACCCGAACGCTAGAAACGTCTTTCATATCACATTTCCTAATCAAAATATAATCTATGAGATGCCAGTGCTTAGATCTTGGGTGCATCCAGGTGGCTTTATATTTATTTTTCTGCTTAAACAGAGTGTTGGTGACAACCAGATCATTCTCAGTACAAAACGTCAAAAGAGCTACTCCATTTCTATTGCATTTTTCAATCCCATGTCGACCTAAAACAGGCCATGAAACATAGTCCCTTCCAACTCTTGCATTGAAATCTCCCAAAATGACCAGCTTGTCAGAAATTGGTACTTTCCTCAATAATCTTGCTAGATTGTCATAAAACTGTCCCACAGTTTCCTCAGAATGGGACATTGTTGGTGCATAAATACTGACAACGGTAAGGAACCTACCTTTTGTCAGTTTGATACGGCATGACATGATCCGGTCAGATATACCACTTGGAAGCTCTGCAATGGAGGACACTAATGTATTCTTGAGAGCAAACCCAACACCAGATTCTCTACGCTGACCCTTAGGTAGGCCTTTCCAGAAAATAGTATATCCATAAGTAGATTCCATTACTTGACCCTCACCAGAGAGACGAGTTTCAGAGAGAGCAACTATATCAAGGGAATATTTCTTTAGCTCACATGCAATAAGTGCAGTACGCCTTTCTGGCCTCTTCGTGAAATTATCATCAAGAAGTGTGCGCACATTCCAACAGCCAAAATTCAAACGATGTTTATTTTTACTTTTTCTTGAGGACTGTTTGACCACAGTGGCAGGATGACGACCGGGTCCAGCCTGTGATACACTGGGACACCTGCCGGGCCAGACCTGTTCCCCTGATGTTCCCAAGCCTTTTTTGCCATTTACTGAATTTGTTTCAGACATTTTAAAATAAGTTACAGGTGCATTTTTAGGTTTCTGCCAACCAACCAATTGAATGATTTTACTAAGATTTGGAGTACAGGAAGTACCTGTGCAGATGAATAATTTTTAGTGGGTGTAGCTTGCACTGCACTACCCCCACTTATTAGCCCAAGAAGACTTTCACCGGTGTGACAAGAGAATTGACAAAACCAGGAATTTCCAAGGCCTCAGGTTTTATTTCGGAGATTTCCTTCTCCTAGGTAGATTACCAACCAAGGTTAAAGAGCTTCTACCTGCCCATGAGGTAAGCCGTCCCATTCCAGACACCTAACCGACACTCAGACACTCTGTAAAGTGAACAAATATCACTCCGGTGACCGATGTGGAGCAGCTCATCAAAAAAAATAAATAAATAAATAAATAAATAAAAAAAAAAATATATATATATATATATAAATAAAATATAAAAGATAAAAAATAGTATATATATAAAATTAAAATTATTCATATATACATATTTACAGACATTCACACACATATACACACCCATACATATATATATATATACATATTTACAGACATTTTGTTGGATGGTCGTTGACTGTTCAGGAGTTCATCCGCCCTTTGACAGGTCTTATTTTTCGTCCTGCAGGGTGTCCAACAACACCCTCCTCACCAAGCAAGCCTGGTGGGGTTGCCAGTTTAGTCGCCGACGACTCGACCATGCAACAGGTTGTACTGGATTACATGTTACCAGTAGCACTGAAGAGCGACCTGACATAATATATATATACATATATACATACATACATACATACATACATACATACATACATACATACATATATATATATATATATATATATAGATACATATACATATATATATATATATTCCCGAAAGAAATTCCTAACAGGATCAGTAAAGAATTCATTACTAAATCGGTTGAATTCATCTTACGAAACAACCACTTCATGTTTGACAATACTTTCTACCGACAAAAATCCGGAATTGCTATGGGCACTAGGGCAGCTCCAGTCATAGCGAACCTAACAATGGGTTACTTGGAAATAATAATATACCAGGAATCTTTATCCACCTTTGGAAACACCCTTTCCCAATACATAAAAGAAAATTGGAAAAGGTTCCTGGACGACTGTTTCATACTCTGGAATGAAAACACAGATGAACTCTTGAAATTCAAAAGTCTATTGAACAGTGTCAACCCAAACATACAGTTCACAATGGAGTACAACCAAAAGGAGCTCCCATTCTTGGATATACTAATTAAAAAAGTAAACCTAAAAATAGAAACGGACATATTTTACAAAACCACAGACGCCAAACAATATCTACTATTTGATTCATGCCACTCAAGACACACCAAGACAAACATCCCCTTCAACCTTGCAAGAAGGATATGCACAATAGTGTCAGAACAAAATACTAGAGACTATAGACTACAAGAACTCAAAAACACACTAATTGACAGACACTACCCAGTTCAACTCATAGAGGATGGAATCAGACGTGCATCACAAATTAACATAGAAAGCTTAAGAAAAGTTAAACACAGCAACACACCTTCCCCGAAAATACTGCCGTACATATCCACATACAACCCCAGAAACAAAGAAGCCTTCACCATCATCACCCAAAACATACCAATGCTACATAAGGACCCCAAATTAAAAGAAATTTTACACACACAAAATCATTAAAAGCTACAAACAACCAAAATCACTGAAAAAGATCCTCAGAAAGGCAAAATTATTTTCCAAAATAACGGATGCAAAAGTAAAAAAAAATGTGGTCGTCCAAATTGCGCAACATGCCCAAACATTCTAGAAGGTTCAGAATTCCTCTTCAAAGAGGGACAAAAATTCAAAGTTAAATCTGACTTTACTTGTGCTTCAGAAAACCATATTTTTGTAATAAGATGCTCGGGCTGCCACGAAAACTACATAGGGTCCACAGGATTATCGCTCAGACGCAGATGCACTCTGCATCGACAGCAGATTGCATGCCCAGAATACCGAATGATACCTCTTAGTGAGCATATTGAGAAATGCGCAAAACAAATGCTACCACAATTTATAATCTTTCCTTTCTATCAATGTGCCATTAGAACACCAACACAAATTAGATTAAATAAGGAAACCTTTTTCATTCAAAAATACAAACCCAAACTTAACCATTGCTAACACATTTAAATAAGGAAATTCATCACCCCACTGAGAGGCGAAAAAGATATAGAACAAAACCATGGTAAATTAATCAAATTCTACCAGCTCCTAGATTTCGATTATCTCCCTTATACCGGAAGAAATCCTTAATTACCTCCCCCTATCTAGATCTTTTCTTTTCAGACTGGAGCGAACACATGTTACAATGAAGTAGAGAAATTTGAAAAGACAACACGAAACCGGTTATTTCTCCAAATACAATGTTTATATACCAAAAAAATTTTATAACATTTTTCTGACATAATTTAAATATATACTTTAACCATGTAACACAAAATTTCTGTAGTTTTTTCACTCTTATTATCTTTTATACATCCAACCACGTGCTTTCACATACCAACTTTCTCGCCTATATATATATATATATATATATATATATATATATATATATATATATATATATATATATACATACATATATATATATATATATACATTATCTGAATTTTATAGTATTAAGTATCCATCACGGCTGGTCTTACCAATCGGCTTCGCACAAAAAATACAATCGAGTGCAAGGCAACAAACCAATTATATAAATAAGCTCATCAGAGGTAGCTGACATCGAAGGGAACATAACGACTGGTGAAATGAAAAAAGTTTCAGGGGATTTTGCTAGGAGTTATGTCCCTTGGTCAGGTATGTTGTGTAGGCGGCAAAAGTCATCTTCAAGTGGGGAAAGTTTGTATTAATAAGGTGGTTTCTCTACGGTGATGTGGTGCGTGGTGTATGTAGCGATGCTATATGTATAAATTTTACTGGAAGTGTCACCGGCCCGTGGATGCGAGGTTGTGCTGGGTGGAGGTGCTGATCTCCCCGTATTCGAAAATAGAAGGACACAAAATTTTTTGTGTCGTATAGCCAGCTGGAAATGATGTTTCCAGGGGCTAAATAACAGCAACATTCGTCCCATCCTGGGACTGCCACATTTTGTTGGCAAAAAATCATTACTTTATATATCTCTCTTTGAGAGATTTAGAAATAATATTTCTATTTTACGTTTATATATTCGCTTTGCAAGATTCTTGATGTGAAATCGTGTGTTGAAACAGATGTTGTTGTATTTGGGGATGGTCATGTTGTCAGTTTAGCCAATAAAAACATACGCACTATATATTTGGTGTTAATTTGCTTCAGCTTTATTTTATTTTTTACATTAATCGTATTTCGGTCAGAGTTCAAAATGGCTGATCGTTAGTAAGGAAGACACACAAATAAGAAAGAAGAAAGCAAAGGACCACTGATGAGGTCACAGACGTGTGACGAAAGAACTCTGGCCGAAATACGATTACTGTAAAAAATAAAATAAAGCTGAAACAAATTAACACCAGATGTATAGTGCGTGTGTTTTTATTGGCTAAACTGGCAACATGACCATCCCAAATACAACAATTTCTATTTTATATACATATACAGAAACACGCTTCCATAAATTACAATACTTTTACAGGAATTTTTTTTTTCTCTAAGATCTTCCATCAAGCATTATATGAGATATTTTCGTAGGTAGGTATTTGGAAATACCTAGCATATAGGTATTTTGGAAATATAGCATACTAATAACGGGGTGCATAAGATATTGAATTACTAACACTTGGAATGTAACTGCTGCAGGTATTTCACTGTTTCCGTGTATCACAATTATTTCTATGGGCATCTATAGACTTACTGGAGAGAATAAGTACAAGTTCCTTCAGGGGAGATGTTACTGAAAATATACTACTACAAGTAAATAGGAACAAATGTATATTTTATTCATTTACTGTCACTGACATTCCATTTTATCATGAACAGTTATATCGATAATTTCAAACATAATTCAAACAAGATTAAATTAACTCTTTAACTTCCATACACTCACATTTACTCAACCACGCTCAAATCTCCTAACATTTCTTTTTTTTCTTTAACAGACTGAAATATGCATGGCCTGTTCAAAATTTCACAAATCTTCGTAAACGGCGATATAAACAAGAAATTATAGTACTTACATTGTACATACAAACATACATTAATGCAAACACGCACACACGCACACACATATATACATATAAACACTACAACATCCATACATATATGGACGATGATTATCTACGTAGAGTTCTAACCCAAACAATAACATTCGTACATCTATTTGTGCATTACACACACACACAAACACACACACACTCTCTCTCTCTTTTATTGTTTTACTTGTTTCAGTCATTTGACTATGGCCATCCTGGAGCACCGCCTTTAGCCGAGCAAATCGACTAGTACTTATTCTATCGGTTTCTTATGCTGAACCGCTAAGTTGCGAGGACGTAAACACACCAGCATCAGTTGTCAAGCGATGTTGGGGGGACAAACACAGACACACAAACATATACTTACACACAAGGCTTTGGTCGGCCCGAGGCTATAGAAAAAGACACTTGCCCAAGGTGCCACGCAGTGGGACTGAACCCGGAACCATGTGGTTTGTAAGCAAGCTACTTACCACACAGCCACTCCTACGCCTATATATATGTATATATATATATATATATATATATATATATATATATATATATATATACTAGCAGAAATACCCGGCGTTGCCCGGGTTAAAGAGAATAATGAAATCTAAAAACGCCGTCTAGACTACGCATCATCTTTATATATAGAGATGTATATACACACACGCACCCAAACACACGTATATATATGTATATCAATATAAATATATGAAAGTCAATGAAGTTTCGTAAAAGAAGGTGATCATGTACATACTTTCTTGCTGTTGTGATTATAACACCTCGTTGTAAACTATGTTCCTTGTTTTCCCTTGTGGAGCATATACAAATAGGTTTTTTTTGCTACCCACTCTTGAGCAGCCAACATACAGTTGTCCATGTGAGAAGCAGGGCTCTTCCAGGAGAAGACCAGCTACAGACAGTGTTTGACCCTGAGGTTTGTTTATGGACATGGCAAAAGTCACACGAAGGGGGAATTGTAGTCTTCTGAATGTAAAAGGAATGTCTGCTCCTGATGGAGTAAGAGGAATTCTTGGAATAAAGACGTCATCCCCTTTTGCACAACCAGAAAGAATGGTAGCCTCGATAACGTGTGACATCATTTTCTAAATAATGCTCATCTGTTATGTTCGGGTTAAACATAAAAAATATATGAATTTTCATGGGAGTTATGGCCGTTATGCAAAGAATATAATTTCCAAATTTCATAAAGATCCATTCAGTACTTTTGACGTAGTTTTGGATAAGAAAACAAATTACTAATGTGTGTGTTTGTGTGCATGTGTATGTGTGTGTTTGTGTGCATGTGTATGTGTGTGTGATGGGTGTATATATGTATAGATATCTGTATGCATGTATATATGTATATATGTGTACATATTACATGTACATCTATATATATATATATATATATATATATATATATATATATATATATATACATCTACAGATATGTATACATATACATGTATGTATAGATCTATATCTATATCTATCTATATATATATACATATACGTGTACATCT
>NC_142930.1:53238214-53282580 GCF_046866305.1 Octopus bimaculoides | reverse complement strand
AGCACAGGAAGCGGTACATAAAGGGCTACGCAACCAGTCAAAACCCTTCTATGGAATAAACAAGCATGTGGGCCGCTGAAACTAACGGAAACTAACGGGAAGTAACGGAAACTAACGGAAACTAACAGCAACTAACGGAAACTAACGGAAAGTAACGGGAACTAACGGAAAATAACGGCAAGTAACGAAAACTAACGGAAAGTAACGGGAACTAACGGAAAATAACGGAAACTAACGAGAAGCAACGGAAACTAACGGAAACTAACGGCAAGTAACGGAAACTAACGGAAACTGACGGAAAGTAACGAAAACTAACACAATCTAGCGGAAACTAACGGGGACTAACGGAAAATAACGGAGACTAAAGGAAAGTAACGGAAAGTAACGGAAAGAAACGGAGAGTAACAGCAAATAACGGAAACTAACGAAAACTAACGGAAACTAACGGAAACGAATGGAAACTGACGGAAACTAACGGAAAGTAACGGAAAGTAACGAAAACTAACACAATCTAGCGGAAACTAACGGGGACTAACGGAAAATAACGGAGACTAAAGGAAAGTAAAGGAAAGTAACGTAGAGTAACGGAAAGTAACGGAAACTAACGGAAAGTAACGGAGACTAAAGGAAAGTATCGTAAAGTAACGGAAACTAACGGAAACGAATGGAAAGTAACGGAAACTAACGGAGAGTAACGGAAACTAACGGAGTCTAGTCGAATGTAACGGGAAATAACGGAAACTAACGAAACTAACGGAAAATAATGGGGACTAACGGAAAGTAACGGAAACTGGCGGAAAGTAACTGAAACTAAAGGAAAGTAATGGAAAGTAATGGAAACAAACGGAAACTAACGGAAACAAACGGAAAATTTATGGAAACTAACGAAAAGTAACGGAAATTAACGGAAACTAACGGAAACTAAAGGAAACTAATGGGAAGTAACGGAAACTAACGGAAACTAACGGAAGGTAACGGAAAGTAACGGAAAGTAATTGAAACTAACGGAAACTAACGGCAAATAACGGGAACTAACGGAAACTAACGGAAAGTAACGGAAAGTGGCGGAAAGTAACGGAAACTCACGGAAAGTAACGGAAAATAGCGGAAACTATCGGAAACCTACGGAAACTATCGGAAAGTAAGTGTGCCATAGGACACCCCAAATATGCCACCCAGGATGTGCCACCCTCTAACTGTGCCATGGGGCTCCCCAGATGTGCCACCCTCGTATATATATATATATATATCTGTCTCTGTGTGTGTGTGTGTGTGTGTGTGTGTGTGTGTGTCCCTCCAACATCGCTTGACAACAGAAACTAGCGGAAACTAAGGGAACTAACGGAAAGTAACGGAAACTAACGGAATCTAACGGAAAGTAGCGGAAAGTAGCGGAAACTAACGGAGAGTAACGGAAACAAACGGAAACTAACGGAAACTAGCGGAAAGTAGCGGAAAATAACGGAATTAACGGAAAGTAACGGAAAGTAACGGAAACTAAAGGAAACTAACCGAAACTAACGAAACTAACGGAAAATGACGAGGACTAACGGAAAGTAACGGAAACTAACGGAAACTAACGGAAAGTAACGGAAAATAATGGAAACAAACGGAAACTAACGGAAACGAACGGAAAATTTATGGAAACTAACGAAAAGTAACGGAAATTAACGGAAACTAACAGAAACTGACGGAAACTAGCGGGAACGGAAAGTAACGAAAACTAACAGAAACTAGCGGAAACTAACGGGAACTAACGGAAGATAACGGAAACTAACGGGAAGTAACGGAAACTCACGGAAACTAACGAAAAGTAACGGAAACTAACGGAAGCTAACGGTAAGTGACGGAAACTTACGGAAACTAACGGAAACTAACGGAAGGTAACGGAAAGTAACGGAAAGTAATTGAAACTAACGGAAACTAACGAGAAATAACGGGAACTAACGGAAACTAACGGAAACTGACGGAAACTAACGGAAACTAAAGGAATCTAACGGAAAGTATTGGAAAGCAGCGGAAACTAACCGAGAGTAACGGAAACTAACGGAAACTAGTGGAAAGTAACGGAAAATAACGGAAACTAACGGAAAGTAACGGAAACTAACGGAAAGTAACGGAAACTAAGGGAAACTAACGGAAAGTAACGGAAAATAGCGGAAACTATCGGAAACCAACGGTAACTAACGGAAACTAAGTGTGCCATAGGACACCCCAAATGTGCCACCCAGGATGTGCCACCCAGGATGTGCCACCCAGGAGGTGCCACCCTCTAACTGTGCCATAGGGCTCTCCAGATGTGCCACTAATGGGAAGTAACGGAAACTAACGGAAACTAACGGAAGGTAACGGAAAGTAACGGAAAGTAATTTAAACTAACGGAAACTAACGGCAAATAACGGGAACTAACGGAAAGTAACGGAAAGTAACGGAAAGTAACGGAAAGTGGCGGAAACTAACAGAAACTGACGGAAAGTAACGGAAAATAGCGGAAACTATCGGGAACCTACGGAAACTATCGGGAACTAAGTGTGCCATAGGACACCCCAAATATGCCACCCAGGATGTGCCACCCTCTAACTGTGCCATGGGGCTCCCCAGATGTGCCACCCTCGTATATATATATATCTGTGTGTGTGTGTGTGTGTGTGTGTCTCCAACATCACTTGACAACCGATGGTGGCGTGTTTACGTCCCCTTAACTTAGCGGTTAGAATAAGTACTAGGCTTACAAAGAATAAGTCCTGAGGTCGATTTGCCCGACTAAAGGTGGTGCTCCAGCATGGCCACAGTCAAATGACTGAAACAAGTAAAAGAGTATACCCGTTTTTTCTACAGAGCAATTTAATCCACTGCATCAACTTGAAAAAAAAACTTAGTTCGGCAAAAAATTAAAATTTTATTAGAAAATTACGATCGCATACTGACTTTTTGACTAAAAATATAACAAGACTAATGCCAAATATTTAAATCTGAAATATATCTACATATCGATGTTATTGCGGCCGCTTCGGAGTCTTTCTTGTTGATTGAAAATATAAAGTTTTAAGAAACTTAAAGACCACGATAAGATAAATACAATAATCTAATATTAACCTCAAATCCGATAAAAGTAGAAATCTATATCAAATTGACCACAATATTTCAAACTCAACCGCCAACTAATATAGGAAAATTGAAATCGGTGTGTTTTGCTACGGACGAAGAAGCACAGGAAGCTGTACATAAATGGCTACGCAACCAGTCAAAAACCTTCTATAAAATAAACAAGCATGTGGGCCGCTGAAACAAACGGAAACTAACCGAAAGTAACGGAAACTAACCGAAAGTAACGGAAACTAACCGAAAGTAACGGGATCTAACGGAAAATAACGGCAAGGAACGGAAACTAACGGAAAGTAACGGAATTGACGGAAAATAACGGAAACTAACGGGAAGTAACGGAAACTAACGGAAACTAACGGCAAGTAACGGAAAGCAACGGAAAGTAACGAAAACTAACAGAAACTAGCGGAAAGTAACGGAAAGTAACGGAAAGCAACGGAAAGTAACGAAAACTAACAGAAACTAGCGGAAACTAACGGGAACTAACGGAAAATAACGGAAACTAACGGAAGCTAACGGGAAATATCGGAAAGTAACCTAGAGTCACGGAAAGTAACGGAGACTAACGGAAAGTAACGGAAAGTAACGGAAAGTAACGGAAACTAACGGAATCCAACGGAAAGTAGCGGAAACTAACGGTGAGTACCGAAAACTAACGGAAACTAGTCAAAAGTAACGGAAACAAACGGAAAATTTCTGGAAACTAACGAAAAGTAACGGAAATTAACGGAAACTAACGGAAACCAACGGAAACTAACTGAAACTAACGGAAACTGACGGAAACTAACGGGGAGTAACGGAAAGTAACGAAAACTAACAGAAACTAGCGGAAAGTAACGGGAACTAACGGAATCTAACGGGAAGTAACGGAAACTAACGGCAAGTAACGGAGACTAACGGAAAGTAACGGGAACTAACGGAAAATAACGGCAAGTAACGGAAACTAACGGAAACTAACGGGAAGTAACGGAAAGTAACGAAAACTAACAGAAACTAGCGGAAACTAAGGGAACTAACGGAAAGTAACGGAAAATAACGGAAACGAATGGAAAGTAACGGAAACTAACGGAATCTAACGGAAAGTAGCGGAAAGTAGCGGAAACTAACGGAGAGTAACGGAAACTAACGGAAACTAACGGAAACTAGCGGAAAGTAGCGGAAAATAACGGAATTAACGGAAACTAACGGAAACTAACGGAAAGTAACGGAAACTAAAGGAAACTAACGGAAACTAACGAAACTAACGGAAAATGACGAGGACTAACGGAATGTAACGGAAACTAACGGAAAGTAACGGAAACTAACGGAAAGTAACGGAAAGTAATGGAAACGAACGGAAAATTTATGGAAACTAACGAAAAGTAACGGAGATTAACGGAAACTAACGGAAACTGACGGAAACTAGCGGGAACGGAAAGTAACGAAAACTAACAGAAACTAGCGGAAACTAACGGGAACTAACGGAAAATAACGGAAACTAACGGGAAGTAACGGAAACTCACGGAAACTAACGAAAAGTAACGGAAACTAACGGAAGCTAACGGTAAGTAACGGAAACTTACGGAAACTAACGGAAACTAACGGAAGGTAACGGAAAGTAACGGAAAGTAATTGAAACTAACGGAAACTAACGAGAAATAACGGGAACTAACGGAAAGTAACGGGAAGTAACGGAAAGTAACGAAAACTAACAGAAACTAGCGGAAACTAAGGGAACTAACGGAAAGTAACGGAAACTAACGGAAAGTAACGGAAAATAACGGAAACGAATGGAAAGTAACGGAAACTAACGGAATCTAACGGAAAGTAGCGGAAAGTAGCGGAAACTAACGGAGAGTAACGGAAACTAACGGAAACTAACGGAAACTAGCGGAAAGTAGCGGAAAATAACGGAATTAACGGAAACTAACGGAAACTAACGGAAAGTAACGGAAACTAAAGGAAACTAACGGAAACTAACGAAACTAACGGAAAATGACGAGGACTAACGGAATGTAACGGAAACTAACGGAAACTAACGGAAACTAACGGAAAGTAACGGAAAGTAATGGAAACGAACGGAAAATTTATGGAAACTAACGAAAAGTAACGGAGATTAACGGAAACTAACGGAAACTGACGGAAACTAGCGGGAACGGAAAGTAACGAAAACTAACAGAAACTAGCGGAAACTAACGGGAACTAACGGAAAATAACGGAAACTAACGGGAAGTAACGGAAACTCACGGAAACTAACGAAAAGTAACGGAAACTAACGGAAGCTAACGGTAAGTAACGGAAACTTACGGAAACTAACGGAAACTAACGGAAGGTAACGGAAAGTAACGGAAAGTAATTGAAACTAACGGAAACTAACGAGAAATAACGGGAACTAACAGAAAGTAACGGAAAGTAACGGAAAGTGACGGAAACTAACGGAAACTGACGGAAACTAACGGAAACTAAAGGAATCTAACGGAAAGTATTGGAAAGTAGCGGAAACTAACCGAGAGTAACGGAAACTAACGGAAACTAGTGGAAAGTAACGGAAAATAACGGAAACTAACGGAAAGTAACGGAAACTAACGGAAACTAACGGAAAGTAACGGAAAGTAACGGAAACTAACGGAAAGTAACGGAAAGTAACGGAAAATAGCGGAAACTATCGGAAACCAACGGTAACTAACGGAAACTAAGTGTGCCATAGGACACCCCAAATGTGCCACCCAGGATGTGCCACCCTCTAACTGTGCCATAGGGCTCTCCAGATGTGCCACTCAGGATGTGCCAACCTCGTATATGCATATATATATATATGTGTGTGTGTGTGTGTGTGTCCCTCAACATCGCTTGACAACCGATGGTGGCGTGTTTACGCCCCCGTAACTTAGCGGTTAGAATAAGTATTAGGCTTACAAAGAATAAGTCCTGAGGTCGATTTGCTCGACTAAAGGTGGTGCTCCAGCATGGCCACAGTCAAATGACTGAAACAAGTAAAAGAGTATACACGTTTTTTCTACAGAGCAATTTAATCCACTACATCAACTTTCCTTGCCTTGAAAAAAAAACTTAGTTCGGCAAAAAATTAAAATTTTATTAGAAAATTACGATCGCAGACTGACTTTTGACGAAAAATATAACAAGACTAATGCCAAAGATTTAAATCTGAAATATATCTACATATCGATGTTATTGCGGCCGCTTCGGAGTCTTTCTTTTTGATTGAAAATATAAAGTTTTAAGAAACTTAAAGACCACGATAAGATAAATACAATAATCTAATACTAACCTCAAATCCGATAAAAGTAGAAATCTATATCAAATTGACCATAATATTTCAAACTCAACCGCCAACTAATATAGGAAAATTGAAAAAAATATCATATATAAAATCAAGAAACAAGAAAATTGACGATAGAACTGAATATTGATGATAAAACTAAAAACCTTACAATCAATAACACCAGCAGAAATCAACAATAGGATTCGTTAATTCCACTAAAACCAATATCGGTGAAATAGTAAAAGTATCCTTGACAGAATAGTGCCAAAAATCAAATTAGTTTCACTACTATGGAACAATAAACATGTTCTAGAATTATGGTACCATTTTATAACAAAAGAAAAACACCACGCCGATTTATGTAGTCTTGTATTCACTTAATCAAAATGTACTTCGAAAAGCCCTAAATTTTGCACGATCAGTTACAAACATTAATGAAACGGAAATCGAAATAACAATACTTGCCAAGGAAACAAATTTAGAACATGACAATGAATTTTAGAGGGAAAATTTTGGCAATTTTTCCGACGATTGTATGTTAGCCCGTGATTTGACAAAGATCAGCGACATTGTGTGTTTATATCTGTTAACAAATGGGAACAGTAACTATCGCGTTAGATGCCAGCCTTTGCTGAGACGATGGCGTATTAATTTTGAAGAACCTCAATGTGAACAAATAAGGACAAGTTATATTACTTATCTGATCCAGAAAGACTCAAAGTAATTACTGAACATAATATCACTCCACATGTTCTTTTCTTTTCATAAAGCATTCACTTGATTACAGTGCTTGTCACCTCACCACAAGCATATAACAAACCACATTGTCAAAAACATGGAGCTAAGAATCAAAACTTTCTACAAACAAATATTTCATGAAAATGCACTTTACTATACCATAAAAGTGGTTATCATGAAAAATTGCATATATTCAAGAAAACAAGAGAACCACTACAACTGCAAAAATAGGAGGCGTAATATAGTCATATATAATACCCTTTCAACTAAACCTATCGCACCTCGAACAGCTCAATCATTTAAAAAAATGTATGCCTTTTTTCATTCACTACATAGATATTACAAAATATTTTACAAATATGTAGTCTTCCTCAACTACTTCGCTCAAATACTTGCGTCTTCAGATATCTATAAAAGAATAAATATAAATCTATAACTTACTAAACCAACCACAAATGCAATTTCTGCCATCAAGCAAATTGCCGACTTGACTCTAAACACATAGCGGAAGAAATAATGAGGTCTTGTGATTTTTGTACTGAGGAAACATACAAAATATTATTTACAATAAATACAATAAAAATCTCTCGGAACAATTTACAACATATAAACACAAAATATGAAAAATCACTCACCTCACAGTATATTCGAACAGAGAATATGTGTACAAAAACATATAATCTCCTCTATATTTGTTATCATTCTCACCTATACTAACCCTATACAATTCATATCCCGTACTAGACACGCATAAATACATAACCATTCACATGTATATATATATTTTATTACATGCTGACAAAGAAATCAAAATATTGCTTTCGACTGCATTTCAGAGATTGCGAAACTAACTTGTTGAAAGCAGAATGCAGAAAGCAGAATGCAGAAAGCAGAATGCATTGTAACTATAAATTTAATTTATAGCCCTTAAACTAGTTACCCATTCATTTTTTTTTTCATTTGGCCCTCACAACGTTTACATAATACATTTACAATCCATGTCAATATTGGTTCAAGGTCAGCAATTTCGAGTCCATTGCACAACTAATACTTATTTTATCGACCCCGAAAGTATAAAAAGCAAAATCAACCTCAGCGAAATGTTAACTTTGAAACCCTAACAATCGACCCCGCGCGATAAACTCTTCACATAGCAGCTAACTACCCACCCCTTGTATCATTTGCATGATTATCTATATAAAATATAATACTAGAAATCTGTTGTTCTCTCATTTTCTAATATCGTTTTCTTATCATTTACTCTATTCAGTAGTATACATTATTTCTTGCTTTATTTACTTATTTTGCTTTCATGAGCTCTTCCTAAACATCTATTTTAGATTAGCTGTTTCTCCAAATTATTATCGTTTACACACACGCACAGATTCTATTCATAGCTGCCCAGTTATCTTTTGAGAGTAGAGACTTTTTGTTAACATATTCTCTATAATTTTCAGTATAACAGACAGCTGTTTTAATATTAAAAACGTCAAATTGACAACAATCTCATATTCTTTTATTATTGACGCTATACTTCTAATAATTCTGTTGTGACATTTAATCTGAAAAGGCTGGGCGTTTGTTGATTGGAATTTTTTATATTCTCTCACAATTATATCATTTTTTTAATATTCTCTTACTAACAGATTATTTGCAAGCTATTTGTTTGTTGATAAGTTTGCTTTTATTCACTAAAATTAACTTATAGTTGACTATCGGCGGTTCGATAG
Organism: Octopus bimaculoides; assembly: GCF_046866305.1. NCBI lineage: Eukaryota > Metazoa > Mollusca > Cephalopoda > Octopoda > Octopodidae > Octopus > Octopus bimaculoides. The sequence continues at coordinate 53,273,745 of NC_142930.1, read as the reverse complement.
ATAACATATCTAGTAAAGCATTTTTTGTACTCACGGGCAATTTCAGTATTAATATATTTACTGCAGTGAGTATTAATACATGAAATTAGAAATGCTTATGCGATGAGGAAAGAAGCGTCAGCTCAATGATTATATTTTGATACTCAATTCAAAAAATGCAGGAGATAGCTCATGACATGTTTTGTATTAGTACACTTGGATCTATTTTAAAACGGGGGCGCCAGTTTTCATTTATGTTTTATGTAGTGTTTTTGGTACGGAAAGACTTTCAAACTTCGTATACTTATCTATTTTGTGTTATAGAATAGAAAAATATTTTTGTATTCGAATTTATTTCATGTAAAAAATTGTCTTATTTCGATAATTTCTACTAATCACTGACGTCTATTCAGTTGAAAACAGTTAGCGCTGTAACGGTGTATATCGTATTAATCCCCTAACCCTAACCCTAACCCTAACTAGACTGTTAACCGTAACCGTAACCCTAACCGTAACCCTAAAACTAACCCTAACTCTAGAATCCGAACTCTAAAATTGTTACACACATAGATACGCACAGCGTAATTCATTATATAAACAATATATGCGTATAAATTACGATTAAACCGGATGAAATATGTCACAGGGAATAACATTTTTATGACCGCCCAGCAGTAACTCTATTGAGCTGAATAGACGTCAGTGATTGGTTGAAATTACAGAAATACGACAACTTTAACATATAATAACTTGCGAATTCCTTTTTTTTGTTAAGAAGACTAAGAGTAAAAGATGTTTTATATGACACATTCTACTAGTGTCCCAAGTTTCAAAGTGTTTCGTTAGTGTTTCGTTAAGAAAATACTGGCGACCCCGTTTTAAAATAGATCCGTACACTTTTTCAGCAAAAGTGTAGACTTTCCTGCAATAACTAAAGTATCAATGTGTCGATAAGCAATATCTTGCGCATGTCCGAATGATTAAAGTAATATTTAACTATTGTGGGCAAACTATAAACCCCGCCCCTTATATAATCCACATTATCACCTTTTCAACTCTATTTCTGTCTTTTCTCAACCCTGTAACTAATGCTTTCCTTCTTCTCTGTTCGTTGCCCACCAGCCTACCACTTACCATTCCATCACCGCCTTTTCTAAGTATCATCGCTCTCTCTCTCTCTCTCTCTCTCTCTTTCCCCCTCCATTATAGCGTCCAGTCACGAGCCTTAGCCTTGCAAGTTGCAAGGCAATCATCAGTTGTACTGGAGTAATGCAAAAGTACCCAGTAATCTTTGTAATGTGATTGGTGTTAGGAAGGGCATCAAGTCGTATAAAGAATACTAAAAAAGATATTGATTCATCTAAACCAGACGCTGTCGAACTGTCCAACCTATGCCAGCATAGAAGCCAGGCCTTAAATGATAAGGATGTATTCAGGATGTATTCAAGATGTATATATATATATATATATATATATATATATATATATATATATATATATATATATATATATATATATATATACACATGCTTTCAGTTTCCGTCCACCAAATCCACTAATCCTCTGACAAGGCTTTCGTTGGTCCTGGACTATAGTAGAAGACACTTGCCCAAAGTGCTGCGCAATGGGACTGAACTCAAGACCACAGCGTTTGGATGCATGAAATAGTGCATGAAATAGTGCATGAAATATACACGGAGAGAAAACCACCATGTGAATTTCTTACATGCTAGAAAGGGCAATCAAAACCCGTGCTAACCACTGGTAGTTATTTAATAATTTTTACCTTTGTTAAATATTTCAATTCTTCGACCGGATAGTATATGCTTGAATTCTTGACATATAAAGATGGAACTGAATGCGCATGTGTCTACTTTGTGTTTTCGGTACGTATTGTAGTCTCATATTCATGCATTTTGCAGCGACCTTATTGACGAGCTACAGATGACTAATTAATCAATTAATTAACTTATTAGTTGATTTATTTGGACATTAATGGTGAGACTCATAGGTATAAGGTTAACTGAAGTTTTTATTCAGTCAAATGTCTTGCTTGCGTACAAACAACGTGCTTCAATGTAAGAATGTGTTTTCGTGGTACGAGGTTTTGACTGCATATAAGAAATCCACATGATGGTTTTCTCTCCGTGTATATTTCATACACTATTATATTTAAAAATATTTATGTCTTCCGACTTTAATTACGCACGCTAACCACCGGTATAAATTATTTCATAATTTTTTACCCCTGTATTTATAAAGTTAAATAATATATATATACGTACACATATAAGGAGATGATCTTCGAGCATCTGCTTCACCTTGGTCACCAGCTCGGCATTGATGTTGCGGACAGAGCGTTGGTGTCTTTCTCAAAAGTGGCCCCGCACATAGTAATTTATGGGATTACAACTGGGGGAATTAGAATGCCAGAAATTGAGGCTGGTGAAGTCGTAGAAATTCTTCAACAACCACTTCTAACTTTTTCCGGTGCTGTGGCAAGGAGCCTAATCCTGCTGCCACACATATGGCCTTCCAGCAGCAATTCTTTCTAGCCAAGGTTTGATCACATTATCTAGTAGTTTCCCATAGCCGTCTGAATTGAGCCTAAGACCCTGTGAAGCGGTGTGAGGTCACTCTCACTGAAGACACACCCATAAACCATTCTGTTGCAGCTGTCCATGTCACATCTCATAGTATTTACAATGTTCACAGAGCATTGAGCATTTGTCATGACGTCAACATGCTGATACCCAGCGCAAATCATTATGATACATGTATCATAATGATTTCTTATATTCAGAGGGGTTCAAGTGCTCCATGTCAGCTAACTTTTTCTCAACTACGTACCCCAACGCTGTTGACTATTCCCCAATACATTAAGCTCTCTGTCAAATAAAGGAGACATAAAAAATTCAAATTTAGCCCGAACACCTTGTGTGTGTATGTATATATGTATTTATGTATATATGTATTTATGTATATATATATATATATATATATATATATATATATATATATATATATATATATATATATATATATATATATATATGTGTGTGTGTGTGTGTGTGTGTGTGTGTGTGTGTGTGTGTGTGTGTGCATGTGTGTGTATTTACACGTATATGTATACATACATACACACACACACACATATTTGGCTGGCTTTCTCATAGGTTTTGTCTACCAAATCCATTAACAAGGCATTGATCGACCCTGGGCTATCGGAGAAGACACTTGCCCAAAGTGCTGCGTAGTGAGACTAAATCCGAAACCACGAGCTCTCATGCCGTGTTAAAACGGTTAAAGCATTTGATAACGTTTGTTCTATAAATTAATATTAAGATATTTCGACCTTAAGCGCAAGCATGAGAAATACAGGATTTCCTTGTAGCGTACCCTGTATTATTACGTGACGGAGAGGTTTACGTAACTGCAGGTAGAATAAATACATGATTTCTCTACAGCCGTAATGTATATGGTTTAGGGCAGAGGAAACTTGTAAAATAAGTAAAAGTGAAAAAATAAACCAGCTATTTTAAAACTATTAACTCAATGAAGATCTGCCGAAATTCTTTTGTCTATTCTCATCTCGGGAAACAAATTCCTCTGCAAAAGCAATTAGATTTATTTTCTTGATTTGTTATTTGTGACATGAAATTATTAGCAGCGAAATTAATCTCTCTCGTGTTATTCTCGCTTTGCAAAAGAAACAGTAGCAGTGGCGGACCAATATTTCGGAGGCCATGAAGCTTGAACTGTTATAGCTCCTTCCCTTTGCAATGAACGACAATAGGACAACATTCAACAAGGTCGGAATGGCCTTATATCCATGCAAGGACTTAAGGCCCAAAGGGTGGATAGCGGTGTGATAGGTTGAAGTCGTTTGTTAACTTCTTCATTGTGTTTGTTCCATGACGGACCACTACAAATTTTGATATAAAATTTAAACAGTACATGGGGTGGGTAGTGGCTCAGAATTAAGCATTCTTTATATACATGCTACATACATATTATAGTGATGAAATGAAACACAGCTAAGACCAGATTTCATATATACTCTTTCATTTCAAACACCCGTGAAGTTACGTACTTCATGAATCATATTTCACAAAATATTCTTTTTTTATAGCATCATCTTCACAGTTTTGTGACTTGAGAACTTCTTTGTAATGTCATTTTCTAGAGACAATATCGACAAAGAATTTAAGCACTCTTCAGTCATGGTAAACCAAAATCTATTCTTTAAAAAGAATAGCTTGAAAAATCCCTTTCTGCTTCACAACTTGTGATAGGTATTTCCAAGTACAGCTTTTAAGTGCAACAGTACTATTGGGAACACTTCAATTGGGTGTAGTTCACAAATAAGCAGAACTTTTATGCATTGCATTTTAAATGATACGATTCCTTCAGTGTTCTGGGATTTCCTTAAATGCGAATATTCTTTAAACTGACAACATTCATTAAACTAATTTGTAATCAATATATATCCAAGTATTACTAATTTTGAGAGAAACTTAAGTTTTTCGCAATCTCCTCAGTTGGATTACCAAACAGTTATAGAGTTGATTTCGAACTTGCTCTAAATTTATTAGTTGATCTCAAAGAATCATTACTACCTGTTCCAAATGAAAACTTCTTTGTAACAATAAGTCTGAAATCATCAGAATAGTTTCTGTCGTCTGAAGTTTTTTCTGGGTTCTTTAACAAACAAACTTAAAGATAATAACATGAAGATAAGCTTCAAACACATCAAAACTGGGGTTTGGAGTTTCTCACTTGTTTTGTTAAAATGCACCAACACCATTTCCAAGACAACTGTTAAAATAGCTTATCCCAACGTGACCAATTTACGATATAAATCCCTTGCATCTCGTTTACATTCAGGCTCTTCCCTGCCTCTTCAAAAATATTTGAGAGTTTGTAAAAAATATGTGTCTGCTTTTCATAGCCCCGACTGCTTCATAGTGCGCAGACTATCTAAATATACAGTTACAGTTATGCCATCCAGAGAAAAATTTATCAGACTGAGTAAAAAGTAAGCAACGTTTTGAAACATGAAATTAATTACAATATATTTCAACAATGCAGAAATTTTATTCATCAATTAAGTACCATTACAATCAACACATTTTTGCCATCAAGTTACAAGTTTGTTTATTCCGGTAACATAAAAATCTGGAGTTCTGAAGCTGATGAACTCTTTGAACGCACGTTCAGTATCGGTTTGACTTTTGAACTCCTTCTCTCACAGGAAACCATCAAGGTGCTTGAAAAAGTGGTAGTCGGTAGGAGAAAGGTCTGGGGAATAAGCTGGATGGGGAAGAGCTTTGTAGCCAAGTTCCCTCAACCTCTGGAGTGTCATTAGTGAAAGATGTGGTCGAGCATTGTCGTGAGGAATGATTGGCCCTCTTCTGCTGACCAGTCTGGGACGGAGGAGTAGCAGTTTTTCGTTTATTTTGGCAATTTCATGGCAATATGTTTCTACAGTAATGGTTTTTCTGGGTTTTAATAAGTTACAGTGGATGAGTCCAGCAACGCACCACCTGTCCCCTTCTTTTTGAAGAGCTCGGATTTAGGGAAGGTTTTCGGAGCTTCATTTTGGTCCAACCACTCAAATAGCATGTCTGTTGGCTTGATGGGAATTCTTGGAATGAAAACCGTTTCCCCAGAGACACATTCAGTGATGATGGTAACTTCTATTACATTGTGGAGGAGTTCCAGGTGGCTCAAGAGAATTAAGGAACTCTGTTGTGTAATGGACAGCTTGACTTTTATCAAGGACTAAATCAACTGTTTTGTACTCCTTAGTGACTGTTGGAATCTTATTCATTAATTTGTGGTTAATCCTTGCTACTTCCTCATATTCTGGAGCAAGAATTGCCCTTTGACATAACCATTTATGTGAATTTTATTTATTACTGAAGTCTGGAAATACTCTGTTCTTCAATTCAGCTATGGAATTCACCATGATAGCAATATGAGCCAAATTGATATAACCAGTCCCGTCAAATGGTACTTCCCATTTCCTAATTAGAGGATGCAGGTTGAAAACTGCTCTGCACATTGGTCCCCATGTGATAAAGCCCGCACTTTAGTATTGAAGGAAATTTCTGTACCTTATTCCGTAGGTGTGAAGACTTAATGCATGCTTTAATTTCATCAGATCTTGTTCGTCTCGGAAAGACTGGTAATATCTGTCTGAAGTCTCCTAATAAAACTAATATAACTCCTCCCATAGATTTATTGTTGCCTCTTTTGTCCTTTAAGGTCTTATCAAGAGCTGCCATTGCACCTCTATGTGACATGGTGTAGTCATCCCAAATTGTCAGGTGGCATTGACGCAACGCTTCTGCTGAACATGAAATTTTGCTTATGTTACAAATTGGACTGTAGTTTGTGATCAGGTTTAGCGGTAATTTAAAAGCAGAATGATCTGTTCGTCCTCCTTTTTCGTTATCTTACTTTAGAGAGAAGCAATGTTGTTACAAATGCTTTATTTGTTCCACCAAGAGCATTAAGAAAGAAAATTCCTCCGCTTTTTTCTCTGTCTAACGAAATAATTTTATCATATGCACAACGTTTAGGTTCATGTTCATTCACAAATGCAGCCAACTCAGTGATGTTATAATTTGTTTCTCTTGCTATGTCTCTTGAAGTTAAATCACTAATTTGACGGTTTGATTTTGGCAGTCCAAAACCAAAACTCTTGCAAATTTTTGCCTCCCATGGCCAAAACGTGATCCTCAATTTTAATCAGTACTTGGTTAAAAATCGTTTCAGAGAACTGAATAATGATATCTGGGTTTGCCTGTTGAACTGCATAATATAAGTCCTCAGCCATGTCCTCATGATGTTTTATCCAAAGCTGTCGGGAACTACCACGTTGACACAAGTTCAGTATAATTGCAAAAAGGTTACGGATTTTCCTTGAAGAATATGATACTGATGATTCAGTCAATGCAAGGTCCCAATACTCATCATTTTCTAAAAACAAAACCTTTTTGATAGCATGCTTCCCTATAAGTTTCACACACATGACCTCGAATCTTGGAATGATTTCGGACCACGTACTTCAAGCAAAAGAAACCGTAAGTAGTAGCATTCTGCTTGGCTTGGGTGAACACTATAAACTCTTGCAAGAGCGTCATCCCCAAGTTTCCTCTTGTGCCATTTGTTGTTTCTCCAGGTGTAATATTTGGGTAACTGTGGGCAAGGGAGTTCTCTTGGATCTTCACCCACTTGACAAAACTCAAAAAAGCAGTAAGGGTAGTTTCTTTTGGAAAAAGTGCTTGTTGCAAGGCTGTTTGTCTTGTAAAGATAACCCTGTGGCCATTCTCCAGATGAACACTCAGATGAATGATGGCTGGGTGCCTCTCATGAATGGGAAAATTAAAGATGCGCCAAAAAGTCTCATTGGTACTGATGTATCTTCCTCTGTCATACTGTGCAACTTCATCATTTTTATTTATCTGCTGACTGCCATTCTGCATAAGAGTGTATGTTGCAGCATCTAGACCTTTATTTATATATTTGCAAACTGAGTTGCAAAAGCCAATATTGACTCTGGTTACCTGTACTCGTCTTTGCTTCGCTGTAGAATACTGATCATCTACATCTTCGGAAACTTTTTTGAAAATTAAAATGGGGATTAAATGAAAAAATGAGTTACGTGAATATCTTCACAAGAGTGATTGAAATAAATGGCGAACGTGGGACGCCGCACGCACGCACACACACACACACACACACACACACACACACACACACACATACATACATACAGTATCAAGCATCAGATGAAATGAACGTGTGTGTGAGGGAGAGAGAGGGAGCAAGTGATGGGGTATGTTGTCATGTATACGTACGTACATACATAAATAAATATGCATGTATCTTTTTATATGTACGTGTGCGTGTGAGAGAGAGAAGAGGGCCACTTAGACATCTCTCTCTCTCTCTCTCTCTAACACACACATACACACACACGCGCACACATACAAAAAAGATGTATGCATATGTATTTATGTATGTACCTATACATGACAACATACCCCTTCACTCTCTCTCTCTCTCTCTCTCTCTCTCTCTCTCTCTCTCTCTCTCTCATACACATACATGAATGTATACACACGTACATACAAAAACACACGTGAGCATGTATAACTGACTACAACTACATAGAGCTGAACATGGCGCGCAAAAAGTAAATAAATAATAACTTTTTACGGAAATGAACGAATTGTGCTGGCTCAAGCGAAATTTGTGAACTTAGTAAATATTTCTTTCGGTAATTTAACGTAGTTGTTTACAAATAGCGAATTAAAACTTGAAATGAAAACATTAAAATAGAGAGTGAGAGATTTAGCAAATGAAAACGGAAAATTTCGCCGTTGCTACATGAATACCGTAAGTTGACATGGAGAAACCTTTTTTAAAGAAGCGAATCATATTTATATAAAGCAATAATATTTATTTTTAATAAAAAAATTAACTGAAGAGCTTATTATGTATCCGAGGTCAAATTAATCATGCATTCCAAGTATGGAAGCAAATCGCGCAGCCGTTTTCGCGTGAAAAGTGAAAGCACACACAGGTCTATTTTATATAAGAGATAAAACAAACTAATTACCTAAATTATTTTAAAACAGTAATATAAATACTACAGAACAAACTAACTGGCAGCTTTCTAAGGCAAAAGAACCTGCGAAAACTAGTGATATGCAAAGCAAAATTGATCGCTCTATAAAATTAACCGTCATGTTATTTATACTGACGAGGATAGTTCTTTTTCAAGGCTTCAGAGAGACTGACTTGGGCGTATTATTTTCGTTCGACTCTTACTCTTTGATGCCATTAATTTTTGGTTTTTCTCTACCCAGTTGTGGCTTTTTGGTAGAAAAGATCTGAACCTAAATTTCAGCTGTGTTAATCTTACATAAAAATGAAGACTTTGTCGTCTGTTTCTACTTGACACAACATTAAAAAAGCAGTAAAGGTTCCCATATACGCGGCCCGAGGTCGATTCCTAACATTGTAATGTTAATAATAATTAATGGTGGTGACCTAGCATCACCACAACTTCTGGCTGAAACTGCAAAATTTTGCATATTTCGTTACTCTTTACAACTAACTTCATTACTTATAAGATAACTTACGCGGAAGTATTTCAGGCATATACGTGGTTTGCCAGTGGTGATTAGCTATCGGGGGAAAACTTGCTCTTCTACATGAAGTTAGTGCAGGATTTTAAGTTACCAATCAGTGTAACGATTGATAGAGTACCTCTGTGTTATTTTTTACTAAAATGTTGTGAGAGTACTATAATCCTCCACTTCCTGAATCCGTAGTCCCTGGTAACAAAGAATGAACATAACTGCCACGTGAAATGATTTTGGGTTGATAAATCTCAAATTATAATTTTGACCATTGACTTCGATACATACCCACTCTTAGATTGATAATAACATCAGTAAGCGTTCTGATAATAAGTTTTTCTCTATCTTTGACCTTAAGAGTGTATATCGCTAAATACCTATGTGAGAGTAAGATAAGAAGCTCACTCATTTTGAAGTAGATTGACGGTTTTATCTAGTTTACGTGTGCGTGTGTGTGTGTGTGTGTGTGTGTGTGTGTGTGTGTGTGTGTGTGTGTGTATGTGTGTGTGTGTGTGTGTGTGTGCATATGAGTATGCTACGAATGGTGTTTCTTGTTTTCATATGGCTATAAATAAACCTCTCATACCTTAACAATGTGTTAATAGATAGAATAGACAAACTTGAATATGATTGAATGTGCAAAAAAGAAACTTAGCCCAGAATGATTCCAAATTTGTTATACTGATAAGTACTATCAACATATTTACCTATTGTATTGGGAACGATTTTGTTCAGCCTCATCCTGAGAGATTACATCTTTTACTTAAGCTGCTATTTCCATCAAAACTTGTCTCTTCGCAGAACTCTAAGCATGCGTGCTTATTATGTAAAATTGATCTATAAATTGTCAGATAAAATTAAACCTTTATCAGAAATACTGTTATATCCTTTAGTGCATTTAATACTTAGAATAAGAATCGACAGAATGTTGCCTTAATAGCTAATGATGAAAATCGACATTGTGTCTAATGTTGCCGTTTCAGTTATTCTAAACCAAAGAGACAAGGTAGTTGCTTTCATATCAAAACATCTGTCTAATAGTAAATCGGCTATCAATGAAGAAGCCATTGTAATTATGGAGGCTGCTTGTAATTGGGATCATCTTGCTGGGCGCCATTTTATTTTCATTACTGAACAACGATCAGTTGACTTTATGTTGGATTATAATTAAGTACACTAAAATTGAAAAAAAAAGAAGAAACGATACGAAATGGCATATCATGCCTGAATATTTTTTTACACATTAATTCTCGACTTGGATACGATATTGTTGTCATTCCAAGCATCTGAAATTCAAGAAATGTACCACTCATGAATAATAACAATACTTATTTTGTGCGATCTAAAAATCTGCCCTTTTCTACTGATGTTAAAAGTGCCTGTCCTTGTTAATTGTATGTCGAACTTAAACCTCGATTATTTGGCCCATTAGAAAGTATTCCGATCAAAGTTACTATGAAGAATTTTTGTGTCGACTTCAAAGAGCCATTTATATCATCATTATCTTGCAAGTATCTTTTTGCGATCATTGATGAATTCCAAAATTTTACTTTTGCGATACCCTTTCCAAATATCAGTTTTGTCACTGTTATGATATGTCTGGATAAAATCTTTATACAATGTCATCGATAGATATACTCACTCTGATAGTGGTGAAGATATATTCAGTCTGATGGCTCACAAAAGATGTAAATGATAATTTGAATAAAGGAGTAGTTGAGACATACAAAATTACACCCATGTGGCAATAACCAAGTTGAAGAGTACAATATCATTATCAGAAAAGTAGTCAAGTAAGTCACAAAACTCATGACTTCTCTGAATTTTGAGTACTTCTAGATGTACCTAATAATGTCCAATTATATTAAGCCAACAGCACACCATCAATAGCAACACATTACTGACCTGGCTTACACTTCCTAGTAAATTTCAATTACGCCTGTTCGCCCGGGATAGCAACAGTAGTTCATAAATCGATAAGGTGAAAGTAACCGGAACAAATCCACTATATGAATAAGAGGGATTTCAAAGGATAGACAATCAACAGCATCGTTGCGTGGTTTTGCACAATGCTCACTAACTAATGATATTGGAACGTCTACAGAATTGACAATGCAACATTCTCAGTACGAGATATTCTAGCTGCTGCTTCACCATAGCCAATACAAATGTTGCTTTCTTCTTTTCAACTGATTATATATAAGCCGGACGAAAGAAGACCACTGAAATTCGGAAGCCAAATTGAGTATCCAGGTCTTCTGACAGATTTTTTTGTTAGTTGGTATTTTTTTCTTAAAACCTTAACACAATTCTCGGGCCAAATTAGTGTGACACAATATGTGATAAGGCTGGTCTTTGAACTACAAGTAGAATCCAACCGACGGGCTTCTACACAGTTTCCATCTACTCAATTTTCTTTACAAGGCTCGGATCGACACTAGGTTACACTAGAAAACATTTTCCCAAAACGTAGCACAATGAGATCGAACCCAGAACTTCTTGGCTGGTCCACATTACAGCTGAGTAGGGTAGAGCAATGTAAAATGAAGCACCTTGGTCAAGAACACATCGTGCCAACCAGTTCAGGAATTAAATCCACGGAGCTATGCTCCTGAGCCGAACATCCTAACCACTAGGGCATGCACATTCACAATGGTGAAAACCTTCCTGAGATCAGGTAACTTCCATCTGGTTTTTCAATCTGCTGAAGATAGCAGCCAAATCTCTCTAAAATCTCGTTTAGTCTTAAAAATAAAATCTCACGTAAGATATTGTAGTATCTAATTTAGAAAAACACAGGATTTGTGTTTTAATACCCTCTGGGTTTGTTGATGAAGGTGCATAAACTTTGATATTTGTTACAATTGTATATTTGGGTAGATTGACTCATGCTGTCGTAAGTCTGTCACTTGCTCCTTTACAGTCTTCTGTTAACTTTTTACAATTCATTTCTAACAAGTAAAACTTAAACCAGCATATCTCAACGATGCGTTCAGACCAAGTAAAAGATAATTTATAAGCTACAGGATTAAGCCAAGCGGAGACGTTGCATCAACTATGCAATACAAATTACAGATTTATTCTGGTTAAATATTTCAACAAGTATAACTCTCGTTCTGTATCATGCTTATTGCTAATACATACATAACATACATACATAACATACATACATAACATACATACATAACATACATACATAACATACATATAGTTGTTCTTTTTGTTGTTGTTTAGCTTATATACAGAGAGAGAGGGGGAAGAGAGGGAAAATAATCGATTTTAAAATAGATTTTTCCTAATAATCAACCGTTTCCGAATATAATACTAAAAGTTTGCTTTCTAAAAAAATTACAAGTGTTTATGATATCGCTACATTTATCTGTAGTGAATCAAAACAACTACTATTTCATCAATACCATTTATGTAACAATCAAAAGTTAAAACAGACGGAAATAAATCAGATTAATTTAGAAATGAAAGAGCGCAATTAGATTAAAAGTACGAACAAATTATTGAAAATAAATAAGAATTGTAACTGCACTTACAAATGCTAAGTATTGTATGAAAATATTACTTTGTTTTGTGATTGTGTATAACTTTTTTTAGTTTGATCTGAAGATATGGCTTGGAATTTTTTTAAACAAGACTTTAGAAAAACAAAAGACTTAATCACAAACAACTAACGATGTAGAGAAAATGTTTGAAATGCGTTCTATTGACGTTAATGGTTATACATCAACTTGTCAATATCAAAGGAAACCAAAATGGTTGTTTACTTACAAACTAAACTTGTTTCCACACCAGTAACTATTCTAAAGATAATACTCGTCCTTAGGAAGAGAAATATTAGTAGAAATTTTTTATGTAAGTAGTTTACTTGTAAACTTTGTGTCGCATAAGAGATGCTTAAAACAAATGATATATTCCCAGCCGGATTAAAGAAAGGGGATTTTTTACTATTCGAAATTAATTCAAGAAATTTCCAACAAGAGAATCTTTGTTCAGTCGTTCGACCAGAACGAAAATTGGAGTCAAATCTTCTTCAAATACTAGTCTACTGTTTTTTTTTTGTTTGTTTTTTTTTGTTGTTTTTTAATGGTTCGATATAAAGGATAAACTAATATTATACATAATACAACACAATGATCTAGCAGAGTCGTTAGCCCGCTGAGCGAAATGCTTAGCGGCATTTCATCCGTCTTTTCGTTCTCGGTTCCAATTCTGACCAGGTCGACTTTTCGTTTCTGTTGTGTCGACGCACCCAAGCGAAGAAGTAGGATCGCCCAAGACATATAAATAGAGGTAGTCTAGCCGTGGCAGAGAGTTGAGTAGCTGTCGTGTAGCGGTTGAGTACAGATCATCCGAAGGTGTTAGATAGCAATAGCTTGAGACATAACAGTTTCCTCCTTTCGCAGTCGATAAAATAAGTATCAGTTGAGCACTGGATCGATGTCATCGACTCCCCTCTCCCCCACAATTGCTGGTCTTGAGGCAAAATTTGAAATCAATACTAAATATAACGCAATGGCTGGTCACGGCTGGAATACCAGCCCAAACAAGCATAAGGAACACATTTGCACAAAATTAGCTGTAACAGCATTAGTTTCACTCGCTCCAAGCACTTTGGGTAGATACACACTATCAACAATAAGCGAGTAACAGCGACTATTGCATTCAGAGCAAGTCACCTAACCCGCCTCTGCTGTAGCCACCACCGGAATCTATCAGTGTATAAAAATAGGCAGCACAACAGAGAGAATGCAACATATTGAATGTCGCATTGCACAGTACCCGTTATAGTATTTAGTTAGACAGAAGCATGTTATGACTGGCAAGGTGAATTTGTGGCTCGTGTCTTCTTGATTTGGACTTTTCAACGGTTACATAACAGCAACAATGACAGAAAGCATTATTTGAACCTAGGGTCTCGTGTAAGTCAAAAATATTGTAGTTCGGCTGGTTGTTTCGATGGTCATTTTCAACCAATTAATAAAGCAAATAATCAACTAAAGCTTATTTCTAGCATTCAAATGTATAATAAATTATTTAAAAGCAACAGCCAGATCCGTTATAGAATTCTCAAAAACTAAATTGTGGGAAAGCGGATGTGATAAGATGTCTAAAAACAGATATAAGCTGATCAATTTAATATGTATTTTATATTTTATGTCTACACTGATTTAACATGTTTGTTATTACCGACAATCTGACCTTAATAAACATCAAGCTTAGAAAGAAATTTGAATGAAGGAAGAAATACTAGTGACGGAAAACGCTAACTGAAACCAAAACACATTAATCAATTTATGTTATTCATAACAATAATATTTCTTAATGTACGATCGTTTATGAATCCCATTAATTAAATCTTTTAGCGATATCTTAACATTAGTTTTTCTTTAAAATACAAATAAAAACTTTACGAAATATTTCCTTGCCGCGTATTTACAAGTATATGCCTATATCTGAATCTGTATGTGCGTACGTGAATGAGCTTAAAAATATAATTGAATTCAAACCAATAAATTGTTGTGTGTTTATGAAATAAAGTCACGGAGTTTACTTCAGACACAACAGAGTAGATGAGATGCTTCATGTTATCTAGCCAATGTCTGATGGCTTTGCATGTAAATCGAGACGTATTATTTGATTTGTTTTCCATCCCTTTTTAAAAAATAAACGTGCCAAAATTAAAATGAGATTGATTTCACGATGCATCTCGGTAGCAACCGAGAGGAAATTTCGCCTTAGCTCATACCATTTTACATTAATCCTTCAAAACATCTATTTATCAATTTTATCCCAGCAGCAGCAACAGTAGTAGTAGTAGTAGTAGTAGTAGTAGTAGTAGTAGTAGTAGTAGTAGTAGTAGTAGTAGTAGTAGTAGTAGCAGCAGCAGCAGCAGCAGTAGTAATTTTCGTTATTGTTCAAGTTAACCCATAAGGAAGCGGGTGAAGAATTAGCGAGAGGTAAATTACTTGAAATATTGGAGTAATCACAAAACTTTTTCTGTATACCGATGGCGTTATAGATTCTTGGTATACGATTTACCATTTCTTTGTTTCACTCAGTGGACTGCGGCTGTGTGATAAGTAGCTTGCTTACCAACCACATGGTTCCGGGTTCAGTCCTAGTGCGTGGCAAGTGTCTTCTACTATAGCCTCGGGCCGACCAAAGACTTGGGAGCGGATTTGGTAGACGTAAACTGAAAGAAGCCCATCGTATACATATGTGTGTGTGTGTGTGTGTGTGTGTGCGTGCGTGCGTGCGTGCGTGCGTGCGTGCGTGTGTGTGTGTGTGTGTGTGTGCGTGTGTGTGTGTGTGTGTGCGTGTTTGTCCCCCAACATCGCTTGACAACCGATGTTGGTGTGTTTACTTCCCCGGAACTTAGCGGTTCGGCAAAATAGACCCATATAATAAGTACTAGGCTTACAGAGAATAAGTCTTGGGGTCGATTTGCTCGACTAAAGGTAGTGCTCCAGCATGGCCACAGTCAAATGACTGAAACAAGTAAAAGAATAAAAGAATATATAAACTCGACTCTGTTGGTCACGAATGATCATGGTGCACCGAAGAGGTTCCCTTCCGGAGTACAAGTCTGGGCAGAAAGTCGCCTCACCGGCGAACGTACAACCTAAGATTGTTTTTCATGGAAGACCAGCAGTCGCCCATACCGGCCTCCCCTCTCCACGCTATTGATGTTATCCAAGGCAAAGGTTAGGTTGATACAGCTCGGTCTCAGTAACGTCGCAACTCATTTCTACAGCTGAGTGGACTGGAGCAACGTGAAATAAAGTGTCTTGCTCAAGACAAGAACACAACACGCAGTCCGGTCCGGGAATCGAACTAACAACCTCACGATAGTAAGCTCGACGCTCTAACCACTGAGCCTTCACAATATATACATATATATATACATATATATATATATATATATATATATATATATATATATATATAAGCAATGTTAATTCTCTAAATGAAGTATTAACAGTAACTGCACGATAAAGTGAAGTGTATTGCCACTTAAGTGTGGCTGACCCCTAGGGGTGGATGTTACTGTTGCTTTAGCCCCAGGAGGACATCTCCTCCAGCTGGCTTATCGACACACTACTGTGTCCTGTTTGTTTTGCCAAGGGAAGTTACCCCTCTCATCTTGATCGTAGCACGAACGGACCCGGGTTTCAGGGTTATTTCCCTTCGTCAGTGTCCGATAGCTACCGACCTTTGATGAGAGGTATAAATTCTTGGCAACCTTATGTATATTTTTCCAGTGAAAATATACATATATATATATATATATATATATATATATATATATATATATATATATATATATATATATATATATATATATATATATATATATATATATATATATATATACATATATATACATATATACATATATATACATATATATACATATATATACATATATATATATATATATATATATATATATATATATATATATATATATATATATATATATATATATATATATATAACAATTAGAAAATGGAGGATAATATGCTGAACCCAACTACTTGCAGACGGTGTATCCCGTTGAATTCATTAATTTAATTTATAGTAAAAGTGACAAAAAAAGAAAGAAAAAGAAAGAAGGAACCAAAGCACAGGTGTCTATGGCAGACTATGTTATTTTGCCAACCTGGTTGGAAAGGAATATTCGGATAGAATGGGGCTTGCTAAAACTAGGCCGAAACAGCTGTAAGATTAAACTTCTGTTCATCCTCTAATTCCTTATGTACTTTGTACTTCTATATGTAAACCAGGTTGGCAAAATAACATAGTCTGCCATAGACACCTGTGCTTTGGTTCTTTCTTTCTTTTTCTTTCTTTTTTTGTCACTTTTACTATGAATTAAATTAATGAATTCAACGGGATACACCGTCTGCAAGTAGTTGGGTTCAGCATATTATCCTCCATTTTCTAATTGTTATACAAATTTTGGGTAAAACCTCCACTTTTACCCGCTCCCATTGATTGCACCTAGTATAGCACTAGTGTAGCAATAATTGGGTACCCTCCCAGCAGTATACCGGATAGATACTATCCCTTAGTGGGTTGTACCCCCAACCCCTAACTCTCTCACGTTTTATATATATATATATATATATATATATATATACACGCGCACACACATACACACACACACACATACACACACACACACACACACGCACACACACACACACACACACACACACACACACACACACACACACCACGGAATTTTGTCAGTGAACAGGTCGCGGTTTCAAAGCGACTAAAATATTTTGACAAATTAAAATTGAATGTTGAAATGAATCTAACGGTTTTTGTGTGTTTTCCAAATGGCTTATAAACACCTTCCACGATGCAATTGTTTTTGTTTCAGCACACGATCTCAGATTAAGTCACTTGCTATGCAAGTACATCTTCGTAATATGCGTGTGTGTGTATGAAGGGTTTCTTTCAGTTTCTGTCTACCAAATCCACTCACAAGGCTTTGGTTGGCCTGAGGCTATAGTAGAAGACACTTGTCCAACGTGTCACGCAGTTAGACTAAACCCGGGACCATGTAGTTGAAAAGCAAACTTCTTACCACGTATTTTCTTATCACTTTTCTATAATTTATAGCTAGCTTTGAGTCAAGAAAAGCAATCAGTTTAATGTAAGAAAATTGCTGATACTTGAAGATTGTCAAGTGACTTCGGTATACCATACATATATACATACATACATACATACATACGTACATACATACATACATACATACATACATACATACATACATACATATGTATGTTTGTTTGTATGTATGTAAGCCGAATACATACACAGAACAAACTGAGTGTAAAATATATAATCTATATACTTTAATAACTGATAGATAAACTAATTGCTAAGTCTCTCGTAACTTCAGTCTAGATCGTAATTTTTTTTCTTTTCGAATATTTTATTTTACAGTATCATATAATATTGGAGTTTATAGGTTTATCTGTTTATTTATTTCACTTTTCCAATACACTTCTATTATTATCATCATCATTATCATCATTATTATTATTATTATTATTATTATTATTATTATTATTATTATTATTATTATTATTATTATTATTATTATTATTATTATCATCTGTGTTTTTGATACGATCACTTGCCGGGTCAAGCCCAGCGACCTAGGGCCAGTGAAGGTTAACAGATATTAAAGATGTAATTGAATAATTGAAAGGTTGGGGAGAGAAAGTGGGAAGGACTGTACAGAAATACTTTCATACAACACAACAGATTTTTTTATTAATATTATTATGTATAATGAAAGATAATAAAAAGATAGGTTTAAACAATATATAAATTATGATAGCATTATAAATTTGAAATTAAAGTGAATCTAATTTTAATTATAAGTATATTACATGAACACTTTAATACAAATCATTTAATTTAAATTAATAGAGTCTTTCTAAGGATATAGGAGATGCTTGTCAGCACAATCTCTTGAATTCTTGTGAGAGATAGATCTCCTGGGACGTTATCTAGATGTTTCTGACATCCCTTTTTTTTTTGTCAAACCCAGCATACCTACAATAACAGGGACAGTTTTCGCTTTATGATGTCATATTTTTTGTATTTCAATTTCTAGATCTTTATATTTACTGACTTGGTCAAATTCCTCAACAGATATATTCTTATTAGTGGGTACACTTACATCTATTAGTACGCTTTTTCTTTCCTGTCTTTAATAATTATGTTCGGTCAATTATCCTGGATTGTTCCGTAAGTACTATCAGGAAAATCCCAGTGGTTGGTAATATTTTCTCCTTCAACAACTGACTCAGGATGGTGTTAGCAGGAGTGTTGGTTTGGTAGTACTTAGATATGTTAGCAGGAGTGTCGATTTGGTTGTACTTACACATGTTGTAAATGTTGTCCTACTCTATCCTGATGATTTTAGTATCCTTTTGGTCTTAGCACAGAACAACTCGAAGCAAGATAGTTTCTTATTTTATCAGACTTGTTGCATAATCTGCATTTTGAAATCTGTTCCATGTTTAAGAATATTTGTCTGGTAATTTCTGATAACGACCTTAGGTCTTATGCCGTCAGTAGGAAGCCTTTAGTCTCTGCTTTCAATCCTGAACTCTTCAGGATGGGTTGTATCTTGGGTTGTATCTTGGTCAACATCGGCATTTTGGCTTTGGAGGGCATATAGTCTTCGCCGAGACTTCTGACTCCATCGTTCCAGCGACACTACCCACACTCCTTTTCTTATCATTTTGTCTAAGAGAGTTTTGAAAACTCACCTGTTCATAGAAAAGCGAAATCTATAAACCTGTCTCCTTACATTAAAGCAAAATAGAAGTAAAAATTATGCCTATAACATCAAATCATATGGTTGCGATACAGCCAAGCGCTGAAATTTCAAGCTCTTAGAAATGGCAGCCTAATCTCTCTCGAGTAAAACCCTTCTGTCATGAAAGAAAATGCATACTGGATAATGTAATTCGAATTTCATTGGATGCAGCGGATGGTCAAGGCTGGAACATCTATGATCATATGTCTCGCTATCCGATCAGGACTTACGTAAGGTTAAACAAAAACAACAACAATCATTGCTCTAAAGTTATACTCACTCGCTCCGCAACTTTGTCATCCGGCGACAATAATTTATAAGAAATCTTTAACTCCAGACCAATAATAAGTTTTCATTACTTTCTGTGTATAACAGTCACCCTTTGACACTCAGAGCTAGTATTATGAGAAAAAGAAAACTTCCTGCTGATCTGAATCTCGTTTAATGTTCAGTTACGTGACAGATTTGATCAAAAGCAAAATAATAATAATGATGATGATGATGATGATGATGATGATGATGATAATAATAAAACGTCAGTTGATGAACGGAGAAATACAAAACGAGAACAGTAAATAAGGAAAAAACAATCTATTTCGTACATCAAACTACGAAAACATTTCCATTAATAAAAGTTTTGTTTTATCCATCCTTCTTGCTTACGCAGACATATTCATCAATTGGGTATTAATTGTATAAATAATAAATAATGTGTACATTGTCGATCGATCGATCGACAGACAGACAGACAGACAGACAGACAGAAAGATAGATAGATAGATAGATAGATTCATAGATAGATAGATAGATAGATAGATAGATAGATAGATAGATGTAGACATGTGTGTGTGACGGTGGGCGTGTATGTATGTGTAACATGTGTGTGTGTGTATGATGTATCTAAATATAGATATATATATATATATATATATATATATATATATATATATATATATATATATATAGTGTGTGTGTGTATGTATGTATGTATGTATGTATGTATTCTATTGTAGGTTTCAGCCAGAGGCTATAGCAACGCAGGGACACGGGCATTAAAAACAATTCCTGGCAGCGTTTGCTTGTGTGTGTGTGTGTGTGTGTGTGTGTGTGTGTGTGTGTGTGTGTGTGTGTGTGTGCGCGTGCGTGTCTGTCTATTTGTTTATCAGTTTGTATGTATGTATGTATGTATCTATGTATGTGTGTGCGTGTGTATATGTGTATATGTGTGTGTGTGTGTCTGTGTGAACGTGTATTTATGGGTATGCATGCGTGCGTTCGTGTTTGTGTGGGTGTGTACGGCTGAATAGTGAGAGCGCTGAAGACCAACACACATTTTCTATTACAGGCTGTTGTTATTTCCCTCTAACTGCTAGTACGGAACTGCTGCTTCATATCCAAACATTATAGACCAAATCTAACGATGGCCATCTAAGACTTTACTCGCCAAAACAGAACGACATTAGGCACTATAAAGCTCTCTCTCTCTCTCTCTCTCTCTCTCTCTCCTTTCGTCACGATAGTTCCTATCCCTCTAAATTTAGAATCTGCAAACTTCACTGCTTGCTCCGCTTCACCTCCTCTCGTGATTCCCCAACCACGCACTAAACATTTCGCCCCGAAGGTTTATAGCCAAGACTGAACTTCTCTGGAACTCCCCACCTCCTCATAACTTCGCTCTAATCTGCATTGAGTTCAATAATCTTCTAAGTTTTGAGCACTGCTGTTTTTCATCGGAATCAACACCAATAATAACGGTTTCAAATTTTGGCACAAAGCCAGCAATTTTATGGGAGGATGTAAGTCGGTCGCATCAACTCTAGTGTTAAGTACCACTTTAGCATTGATACTTATGTTATCGACTCCGAAAGAATGAAAAGTAAAGGTGACCTCGACAGAATTTGAACTCAGAGAGTATAGATCCACAAGAAATACCGTTAAGCATTTTATCCGGCGCAATAATGATTCTGCCACCTCACCACCATAATTAATACTAATAATCCTTTGTACTATAGGCACAATTCCTGAAATTTGGGGTGTGGGGAGGAGCTAATCAAGTACTTATATCAGTTTATTGACACCGAAAGAAAAATTGACTTTGGTGAAATTTGAACTCTGAGCGTAAAGCCGGAAGAAAAACCGCCAAGCATTTAATCTAACACGCTAATGATTCTGCCAACTCGCCACCTTAATCAATATTAATAATAATGGTTTCGAATTTTGGCACAAGACCAGCAGTTTAGTGGAAGGGGCTAAGTCGATTATACCGACCCCAACACTCAACTAGTACATATTTTTCGACCCACGAAAGAGATGAAAAGCAAAGCTAGCCCCGACAGAATTTGAACTCAGAATGTAAAGACGGACGAAATGCCACTAAGTAATTTGCCCGGCTAGGTAATTTGCTAATGATTCAGCCAGCTCGCCACCTTAATCAATATTAATAGTAATGGCTTCAAATTTTGACACAGGGCCAGCAGTTTTTGAGCGGAGGGCGAAGTCGATTACATTGGCCGCAGTGTCCAGCTGGTACCAGCTAACACCTTAGTCAATACTAATACTCTTTTTTACTATAGGCACAAAACTTGAAATTTGGCGGGAGGGAACTAGTCGATTACATCGAACCCCAATGTTCAAAAGGTACTTACTTCTTCAACCCCGAAAGGATGAAAGGCAAAGACAACCTCGTCGGAATTTGAACTCAGAACGTGCGGCTGGACAAAATGCCGCTAAACATCATTTTCTCCGACGTGCTAACGATTCTGCCCACTCACCGCCTACTTAGTATTTATGGTTGGTTACCCTCTAAATGTTACATAACCTTCTATGGAATTAGCCAATGTTATATTTATAATCAATTGTAAAATAGTATTGTTGTTATTGATAATATATTTATTGTAATTATACAATGAGATTTCTTTTAACTTTTATTTATTAACTGGATTTTTTAATCAGTATTCGTTTAATCATTCTTACAAGCACCGTGAAATTTAGAAAACAAATTGAAATATAATTATGGTATTTATATAACCTGTAATTCACTCCACAGTCACAGAAATATGTTGTCAATATACCCATCATATGATTAAAGTAACGCTCAAATATAATAGATATATTTAACCAAATGTCTTGAAATCAAAACTGCTTGCTCCAAAGCTATTTCTTTAAACATGAAGAGATTATCGTAATTTCTACTCAAGACTAACTCTCTCTAAAAAAGATGTCTTTCGTCTATAGATAAAAACCCATGATTCGTGAAATGAGAATTAAAAAAAGAAAAGAATTGTAGTTTTAGTATTGTATCTAAATTTAGTATAAGCTACCAGGCTACCAGAATATTTGTTACATAGGTAAGGAGTAGCCATTGCTACGTCTCCAAGTCTCTGAAGATTTAGATGGGGGTGGAGGGACTAAATCAGAAAAGGCAGGACAGCCCATTTTTTGCGCGGGCCTTCAAGACTGAAGTGCAAAAAGAAAGAAAGTATCCAGTTTGGAGTATTTCCTTTCTTTTTTGCACTCTGTCGCAAAACCTGGAGCTTGTAGCAAAGTAGGCATCGATAAAGGCACCCAAATTTCAGGTGGTGGTTTTAACCATCCGATAGATTAAATCTATCATCCAAACACGAGCTGAGTCAATCTGTCTGGCTTTCTACTCTACTTACAAGGCTTTGATCGAGTTGAGACTATTACAGACAATACTTGTCAAAGACACCACATGATTACGACGCGAACTTCATAATGGTGCTAACGCCTTTCTCCTTAACCTTAAAGATTTCCTACTTGTTACATAAATTATAGAGAGTTATGAAGTTGGCAAAGATTTAATACAGTACATTAGAGTACCTACAACACACAACAATCCACTAAACTTTATCCGAGGGGAATTAAACCTACACCGCGAATATGTGAAAGTCTACATTCACTGACACTCATCGCCCTTGTGTCCGCTCTTTCTCCTTCCACTGAGCTACTACAATATTTGAATTTTCAAGAGAAGCGCATTAACTTAAGATCTTAACGACATTGGCATCTCTTGGTAGTCGGCTCGACGTAATTGGAATTACGGTAAAAACTGTATCAATCTCCTGTCGATAATTATTGATACAATGTAATACAGGCTAAGCGACTTGTGCAGTATTGGAAACGAAATTATAAACCGCAAGAAAAAAAACCTACATTGTTTGCTATTGTTTATTCCACTTTTTCCAACGATAACTATTCATTTTTTTTGTTTTCATTTTTTTTTCCTTGCTAAATAAACTGTCTCATTTACGAGATTCAATACTATTTCCTTTCGAAAATACTAGACTATATTATTGAGATTCTCCGAAGACGTTTCTTCCAGTGCTATATCGGAACAAGCAGAAATATATTTTATCCGTCTTTATTGCAATTTTAAGAGCTTAGATACACACACACACACACACACACACGATTATATATATGTGTGTGTGTGTGTGTGTGTGTGTGTGTGTGTGTGTGTGCGCGTATATATATGTGTGTGTATATATATATGTGTGTGTGTATATATATATGTGTGTGTGTATATATATATATATATATATATATATATATATATACACACACACACATACATATACACATATACATACTTATGTACGTATGTGCGCAAATCTTTTTTTTTTTACTGAATAATTATTTTAAAAGTTCAAAACAAATCTATAAATATCAGTTTTAAACATACACAAAAAAGAAATTTCTTTTTACAAACATTCGATTAAATTCAAAGCGATCGGCTAAAAACTGTTTCTTCCTTGCTGCTGTCTCAGCCGTGAATATTGAATTCTTTTAACAAACATGTATCTTTTTTTTTTTTATCCTTTGTCTTTTACTTGTTTCAGCCAGTAAACTACGGTCATGTAGGGGCACCGCTTTGAAGAATTTTAGTCCAACTAATCAACCCTAATACTTATTTTTTTAAACCCTGGTAACTATTGTATCAGTCTCTGTTGCGGAACCGTTAAATTACGGGGACGTAAACATGCCAACACCTGTTGCATAAGACAGACACAAGCACAAACACACACACAGACACAAACACAAACACACACACAGACACGTGTGTGTGTGTGTGTGCGCGTGTGTGTGCGCGCGCGCGCGCACGTGTGTATAAGACTACCGTCCTTCACTCACAGGGCTTTGGTCGGCCCGTGGCTATAGTAGAAGACATTTGCCCAAGGTGTTATGCAATGGGATTGAATCCGGAACCATGTAGCTGGAAAGCAAACTGCTCCCACACAACCACACCTTGTGTGTGTGTGTGTGTAAATTTACGCATATATATATGTATATTATGAGTATGTGCATATGCTTATTTGTATAAATATATACATATGAGTACTGATGTCGATTTGTTCGACTAAATCTTTCAAGGTGGTGCCCCAGCATGGCCGTAGTCTAATGTCTGAGACAAAAAATATAAAAGACGTATATGTATGCACGTGCGTGTGTGAGTGTGTGTGTGTGTGGTCTGAGTCCCTGTTCAAAGATGTAAGAATAATCTACGATGTGTGGACACAGTCAGAACACCTGTTCTGTCCCTTTCTGCTAACCATGCTTCGTAGTCTCCGTTGCAGCAGTCCTTGTTATGTCTTACACCCATATTCTTGTGAGATCCGTGTATAATATTTCCTCCGGCAAATTACTTATGTTTATGTTCACCTTCCACGCCGTGAACCCACCATTATATTTTTCCGGTCTTTCCTTTCGCTTTTCTGACATTAACACGCACGAGCGCCACCCATTAATGTTCACATCTCCCTTAAAATCAACCAACGCAGCGCCTTTCATACACACAGCTTCCCGTATCAGTTCCTTACTTGCACCTTCGATCAACATACACGCAACACGACTTTCTTCCTTGGCTGGAGGAGTGGGAGTTTGAGGGTTCCTGTGTGTCAGCGTTTTTCTTTTTTGTTTTTGTATCGGAGGGGAGTACTGGTGTCAGTAGGGGAGGGGAAGAAGGTGTGGGTTTTACCTCTGTTTAATTCGTTTTCTTTCTTTTTCTTTTATTCTCTACAGTTTTCCATGATACATCATCTTCTTTCACCTCCTCCGTTGGTACATCCTTCTCTGCTGTTACTTCATGTGCTCTTTCTTGGTTCCTCTCCGTTGGTGAAGGGCAGTCCGCTCTAATGTGACCTAAATGGCCACATTTGAAGCAACAAGGGATTCTGCCCTCCTGTTACTTCATGTGCTCTTTCTTGGTTCCTCTCCGTTGGTGAAGGGCAGTCCGCTCTAATGTGACCTAAATGGCCACATTTGAAGCATCAAGGGATTCTGCCCTCCACCCTAACTCTTAATACCGTATCTCCAACTGTTATCGTCTCCACCGTTTTTTCTATACTTTCTACTGATCCTTGAATAATTAACTCCAACGTCTGCCCCTTCCAGTTCATTGCTTCTGTCTTGGTGGCCCAGAGGACTGCTATTTCGTTCTCATTGCCTGGGAGAACGGCAGCCGCTACCCAGGCCACGTCAATTTCAGGTGGAGTTCCTTCTACCCTCACCCTGGAAGCCCTCTTTCCAAGGTACGTGGGTAGAAACATCACACTTTCTGTTTTCAACAGGGTCGCCGAAATTTGCTTTGCCTTGGTTGCCTCTCTGAAGCAAACCTCCACCGTGCCATTTCTGTTTCCCCTGGCAAGATATGTGATGCCTTGCCAGATAGGTCTTGGTGCTTCTTCTATTGTTCTATTGCTATTACTTCTATCTTCTTTTCCTCTATGGAGAATACCTTGTAGATGATAGTCTTCTCTTGTATTCCTTCTGAAATTCCTTGGAGTGGTGACAGTTTTACATCACCACTCTCTCTATGCAGCATTTTCCGTAATTCTTTAAGTTCGTTAGGTCGACTTCTTTATTTCATACTTCCGTGGCACTTGAGTAGCTCTTTTCTTTTTTGTTCATTCTTTCATCTATCTTCTTAATTGCATTCACCAGCTCCTCCTCCGAAGAAGACAGCCCCGAAGAGCCGTAATCTTCATACAACATTATTCTGGTTGTTTCAAGGCAGCACAGAACAGTTGACAAAAGTGTTTATGGAACACTACAACAATCAAACAATAGTAAATTAAACGACAATCAAATAATACAAATTTAACTCACCAAGTTTTTCTCCACAACTGACTGACCTCCTACAACGACTGACTGTCTGACTTTATAGTGTCTGACTTTCTCACGTGGGAAAGAGTATACCATTTCCACCACAACAATATTTGTAAACGGTGCTCTGCACTATATAGTTAACTATAAACCTTCTGATGGTAACAAGGTTGCATCTCACAAATCTATGAAAACTCGTGCTATCCCATATACTTACGAAATAACGAGATCATTATTACATAACATTTATGGTTATGACACCAATCATGGTTAATACGAAACAGCTGTAAAGATAAGATTACTACATATTTCTTTGTTTATTTGTATTTCATGTGAATGCACCTATTACACCTACTTAGGTATATATATTAATACATACATACGCATTTTTGTATACATATATATCTTGTATATAATAATGTATATATATTATATATATAAACCTGGGAATTTTCATGGTGGTGCTCCAGCACGACCGCAGCCACATGGCTGAAAGGCATAAATAAATAAATATACATACATATATATATACATACATATATATATATATATATATATATATATATATATATATATATATATATATATATATATATATATATATATATATATATATATATAAATATGTATATATATATATATATGTATATATATATATATATATATATATATATATATATATATATATATATATATATATATGTATATATATATATATATATATATATATATATATATATATATATATATATATATATATATATATATACATATATATATATATATATATATATATATATATATATACATACATATATATATATATATATATATATATATACATATATATATATATATATATATATATACATATATATATATATATATATATATATACATATATATATATATATATATATATATACATACACACATACACCCATACATACATATATATATATACATATATATATATATATATATATATATATATATATATATATATATATAATACAAATAATATGTGAGTATATGCATATATACATGTATGTACATGTATGTACATACCTACATCTACATGTATATATAGATGCATATCTGGGTACAGGACGTCACAAAAAAACGTGGACAAAATGAAAAACAAAACATAAACAGACCACAGAAAACACACAGGCCACATCGAGAACATTTCCTTCATCAGCTGCCACCATTCTAAAACTAAGCGTTTCGAAGAGTTATATATATATATATATATATATATATATATAGACA
Source organism: Octopus bimaculoides (assembly GCF_046866305.1). Classification (NCBI taxonomy): domain Eukaryota; kingdom Metazoa; phylum Mollusca; class Cephalopoda; order Octopoda; family Octopodidae; genus Octopus; species Octopus bimaculoides. Next base: position 53,245,848 of record NC_142930.1, on the reverse strand, counting down.
TACACACACATACATATATATATATATATATATATTTATTAATATTTCTAAGTCTCTCTAAAGGAGACTACGGCAGCGGTACTGGAAATTAATAGTTATCGCCAAGCCAACATGGCAGTCCCAAAATTAGGACGAAAGCTGCCGTGAATTAGCTCCAAGAAGCCATCGCCTCTAGCTAGCTATGTGACACACGAAACCTGTGTCCTTTATAACCTTCGAACAGGGGAGGTCAGCAGTGTCCCCCTGCTGGTTTGGCATCTGCAGACTAGACTAGTTTCAGGGTGTTGCCCCTTGTCAATGCAGAGTAGCCAAGCCTTAGCCAGGCGGCGCTGCTGACTATCTGCTCGAAGGTTATTTATCTAATTTCAGTGGAATCTATCCACTGGTTTTCAGAAATAGAGTTATTAATATTTCTAAGTCTCTCTAAAGGAGACTACGGCAGCGGTACTGGAAATTAATAGTTATCGCCAAGCCAACATGGCAGTCCCAAAATTAGGACGAAAGCTGCCGTGAATTAGCTCCAAGAAGCCATCGCCTCTAGCTAGCTATGTGACACACGAAACCTGTGTCCTTTATAACCTTCGAACAGGGGAGGTCAGCAGTGTCCCCCTGCTGGTTTGGCATCTGCAGACTAGACTAGTTTCAGGGTGTTGCCCCTTGTCAATGCAGAGTAGCCAAGCCTTAGCCAGGCGGCGCTGCTGACTATCTGCTCGAAGGTTATTTATCTAATTTCAGTGGAATCTATCCACTGGTTTTCAGAAATAGAGTTATTAATATTTCTAAGTCTCTCCTTTTAACTCTTTTACTTGTTTCAGTCATTTGACTGCGGCCATGCTGGGGCACCGCCTTTAGTCGAGCAAATCGACCCCAGGACTTATTTTTTGTAAGCCTAGTACTTATTTTATCGGACTCTTTTTGCCGAACCGCTAAGTTACGGGGACGTAAACACACCAGCATCGGTTGTCAAGCGATGGTGGGGGGGACAAACACAGACGCACAAACACACATACACATATATATACATATATACGACGGGCTTCTTTCAGTTTCCGTCTACCAAATCCACTCACAAGGCTTTGGTCGGCCCGAGGCTATAGTAGAAGACACTTGCCCAAGATGCCATGCAATGGGACTGAACCCGGAACCATGTGGTTGGTAAGCAAGCTACTCACCACACAGCCACTCCTATATATATATATATATATATATATATATATATATATATATATATATATATATATATATATATATATATATATATATATATATATATATATATATATATATATATATATATATATATATATATATATATATATATATATATATATATATATATATATATATATATATATATATATATATATATATATGAAAAATATGGCAAAAGTACATATAATTAATACTGAGTGTCAACGTAATCAAATAAGTGTTTAAAAAATGGAGGGAAGGTATTTCGTTTTCTTTCGGGAACAAATTGGAGAGAAAGATAATTATAGTCCTTACATAGATTTTGCAGAGAAATTCTTATATGGCCAGAAGTGTTAAAGGTGGCATGATGAAAATGGTGAAACTAAGACTAGAATAAAAGAAATGAAAGAACGATATATACAGAGTGAAAAGTCTGCAGAAATTTAAAACATTGAAAGTAGAATTTCTTGACGTTGATAAAATTGATGCTGCTGCTGCTGGTGGTGGTGGTGGTGGTGGTGGTGGTGGTGGTGGTGGTGGTGATGGTGGTGGTGGTGGTGGTGGTGGTGGTGGTGGTGGTGGTGGTGGTGGTGGTGGTGGTGGTGGTGGGAGGGGAGGAGTTGAGGAGGGGAGGAGGGGAGGAGGGGAGGAGGGGAGGATGTGGCGGAGAAGGAGGTAGAGGAGGAGGTGGAGGAGGTGGAGGAGGTGGAGGAGATGGTGGTGGAGGAGGAGGAGGAGGTGGAGGAGGTGGAGAGGAGGAGGAGGAGAGGAGGAGGAGGAGGAGGAGGAGAGGAAAAGGGGGAGAGCTGAGGTGAAGAGGAGAGGGGAGGAGAGTGACGGAGGAAGAGAAGAGGGAGGGAGAAAGAGAAGAGGGACGGAGGAAGAGAAGAGGGGCGGAGGAAGAGAAGAGGGACGGAGGAAGAGAATTGGAGAAAATAGGAGTGAGGATGAGAAGCGGAAGAGAGAAGGAGGAGGGTAGAAATGAGAAGAGACATGGAAAGTGGAATAATGATGATGTGTAAACGCGTGTATAAGGTGGAAGATAAACTCTGTAGAATAAAAAAGAAGATGGAGTGGGCGTATTCTCTGGAGATGATGTGACAGTGGAGTGGAATTGAACAAACAAGCGGAAATGCACTCAACCTTACATAAGTATATGTATACAAATACAAACTTACGCACACACACACACACAGCATCCATATATATATATATATATATATATATATATATATATATATATGCATATATATATATATATGCATATATATATGCATATATATATGTATATATATATATATATATATATATATATAAATATATATATATATATATATATATATATATATATATATATATATATATATATATATATATATATATAAAATATATAGTTTTATATTATATTATATTTATCTTATGATATTTACTTTACTTTATATTATACTCATTTATTGTGCTTTTAATTATTAATTTTTCTATATGTGATAGTGGATTTTCATAGATGAGTTCTTGAAAATTGGTTATTTTCCCTAAAACTATATATTTTATATATACTTTATCTATAAGGCTCAATTTAATTTTAATTTTTTATAAATTGATTTTAATTGAGTTTTTTACCTGTAATTTTGGATTTTGTCCCTAATATTATTATATATATATATATATATATATATATATATATATATATATATGCATGACAAGCACAACATATGTAGAATACATATACGTATACACATTTATAAATATATATATTTCTTTGCACGCTTGCAAGCAAACCTCTGTGTGTGTGCGTGTGTGTGTGTGTGTGTGTGCGTGTGTGTATGTGCGTGTGTGTGTGTGTGTGCGTGTGTGTGCGTGTGTGTGCGTGTGTGTGCGTGTGTGTGCGTGTGTGTGCGTGTGTGGTGTTTGTGTCGATGTTTATATCCCTACCACCTCTTGACAACCGATGTTGGTGTGTTTGTTTCGCCGTGACTTAGCGGTTCGGCATAAGCTATCAATAGAATAAGTACCAGGCTTTAGAAAAAGGTACTAGGGTCGATTCATTCGACTTAAAATTCTTCAAGATGGTGTCCCAGCATGGCCACAGTCTAATGACTGAAACAAGTAAAAGATAAAAAAAACAAAAGCTAAAAGATATATACATAAATATACATCCAACTTTAGGGAATGGAGTCGGTAAAATCCAGGCTACATATGTTTCCTAACTAGCAGAACCTTGGAGGTAGTAATTTTCCAAATGTGAAGTATTCTGCTAGCTATTCTTAAGTTAGCTTTGGCCTGGACTATAGCTAACGGAATAGCCTTCGTTTGGATAATTACTACTTCCGATGTTCTGCTAGTTAGGAAACATATGTAGCCTGGATTTTATCTACTCCATTCACTAAAGTTGGATCTTTATTCGCATTCACAACAGCCCAAGTTACTAACTGTGAGCTATAAAATAACATTTTTCAGCTTATCGAACTTTGATAAGAGAAAAATTTACAACTTTCTACATCAATAAACTACTTTTGTTCTTGAAAGTTGTTTTTTCTACCTTCTACGGATTGCTCGAAGCTTACTAACTTCCTACACCTTGATCCTTGGATCTTACATTTACATATTATGATATATATATATTTAAACTCATAGCACAAAGGTCAAGAACGATTATCACAACACAATCTATGCGCCACTCGAACGACTCTACCGACTAGCTACCTTATACATATGTATGTACATATGTATGCTTTTCAGTAACTCGAACGATTTTGTTTGCTACTCTATCGCTCATGATAGCACAAAAGACATTACTGGTCCAGAACAGTTAGCTGTGTTCATCAGACTAGCCATACCAGATTTCTAGATTTACGAAGAATTTCTCACGATGCGTTCCATTCATGGCTTAACCAACTGGACAGATATATTTCGTGAATTCCATGCAAACAAGCACATTTAGATTGATTAAAGCTGTTTTCGGTTCCCGCAGATGGAGGTCTTCAAGGACCCATTGCCAGATGGTGAGCAGAGGACAATCTCACTCCTGGCCACAGCGACTTAGCAATGACATTTTTTGGTGTATACTGCATTATATACCAAATATCATTACTAAGTCGCTGTGGCTAATGTAACAGAAGCCGTAATATCAATAGTAAACTGGATCGTAATTTCAAGCGGTTTCTGACTATGGTAACGTGTTGTTCGATGTGAAGCTGACATCCGCATTCAAGGCTAGTTAGCTACCTGACTTCTGGAGTCTAATCCTAGAGGGGCAAATATCCTAACTTGATTGCTGATGCACTGAAAAATGTCTCTGTATTTGATTCAACATATGTGTGGATATCAAAGCAAGTATCGCAACCGATTGACTGACCATCATATCAACCAGCTTTTGCGTACTGCATCTTCCCCCATGAGCCCTCGTTTTGACAAACTAGTTGATAATCGAAAGCAAAATCAAGTTTCACATTAAATTCCATTGCTCTACTATTTTTTGTTATGGTTTTCCCTCTATAAATATAATAAAAGTTTTCCTTAATTGACTCGTGTTTTACACTTTTTAGTTTTTTTTTTTTTATGCGCCCTTTTAAAGCCTAGCCAGGCTCCTGGGCCCGGTTTCCCGGTTTCTATGGCGTATGTGCCCCACCACCACCACCAGCTGGACGGGGCGCCAGTCCATCGCAACGTTACTCAAGAAACAAGAAGAAAGAGTGAGAGAAAGTTGGGGTGAGAGAGTACAACAGGGGTCGCCACCCCTCCCCCCTGCCAGAGCCTCGTGGAGCTGTAGGTGTTTTCGCTCAATAAACACACGCAACGCCCGGTCTGGGAATCGAAACCACAATCCTCCGACCGCGAGTCCACTGCCCCAACCACTGGGCCATTGCGCCTCCACAAACACTTTTTGGTGCGCATCCTAAAATAATTCATGTTTTAGGTCCGGTCCGGATATTAAAATGGTTGAGAACCACTGATCCATGAAATATCATTATCACATTGAATTTTGCTGTTATCTATCATTAATATAATTCATATTTATTCGGATATGTTATGTAAAGTTACAAGATGTAATTATATCAGCATTTAATTGTTCGTATTGTTACTGCTGTTGTCATCAAACCATTTCATCCCTGATCGAGTATACTTATGCCCAAGTGTGTTCCAGCCATGGCCTTCCACAATTTTGTAGATCAAATGCTTTCTTTAATTTTCAGAGAAGAAAACATTAAACAATGTGTGATTTGAAGGAAAGTAAAGTGTTATTCCTAAGAAGTTGAGTGACCTCGTATAGGCTCCTTTGTTGATATGTTGTGAATTGTGTTGATCCTGTTTGTTCATAAGCCTAACGTTTATTTACTGTAAAATATTTAGTCATACGCGATACGATAATCAGGACTAAACCTGAGACAGGAACAGTTACTCCCCTTCACAATAATTTCTTTGGAAAAAGTTATTTCTCATTACTAGTTTCTGGTTGTTGTTGCTGCTGCTTTTATTAAACTACATATTTCGTCAAGGTAGCTTAGCTACTTTAAACCTATTCTCCCTATTATCCACCCCACATTTAAAATGTGTTTGCTATATCTCTGTAAATATGCCAATAAATAATGTACACAGGCATGGCACTGTGGTTAAGCTCGCTCTCTCCCCACACGGTTCCGTGTTCAGCCTCACTATATGGCTCGCTTGGGGTCTCATACTATAGCCCTTCGTCGAACAAAGCCTTTTGAATGGATATCGAAGTTGTGAGAAGCTCATCGGGTTGCGCGCGCGCGCGTGTTTGTGTGTGTCTTTGAATAACTATTCCCCCCCACCACCACCACCACCAACAAGTGTTGCTTTGTTTACAGCCCTATAACTTATGGATTCGGCAATAAACACTGATAGAATAACTTATCAGGCTTTAAAAAAGGTTCAATCGATTTGTTGGCTAAACACTTCAGCCGTTGCCCTAGCATAGTCACAGATGAATGACTGAAACCTTCCATAAAGTATACTTTTACTCGCTTCAATGACTATCCAACCATCCATAAAGTTTCATTGACTGAAATAATTTTATGAATGGTTTCAGCCATTGGACAACTTTCAGTCCCAACTTCTGAAAACGTTAAATTGTGGGCCAAAAATTTACGGTTGTTCCATAAAGCTAAAGTAATTAGCGTCTAAATTCGGCGGTGATTTTCCAACGGGCTGTTTAGCTTAGTGGTGTAGCACTCAACCGGAGTATTTTGAGGGATATGGGTTCGAATCCCATGACTGGTTGGCAACAAATCTTTCCGTTTTGTAAGGGTCATTTACTCTGTATTTCTGCTGCTCTAATGGTAACTCTGCGTTTGAAAAATATCACCTTCTTATTTGTATCTTACAATACATATGTGTATTGTACGATATAAATAAGATGATACTTTTTAGAAGGCAGAGTACATGCATACCTACATGTATGTATGTGTGTGTGTATATATATATATATATATATATATTGAAAAAAAGTCGTCAGAATTTTGGAATAACTTCTTTCATTTATTTTATACATATATTAGCGCTTTCGTTCGTCTTTCTGTGACAATACAGAGATCTTGCTTATTCATATAAAACAGGTGGGGTTTTTTTTTGGGGGGGGGGGTATAACAGAACATTGTTTTGTTTTTTTGTTTTTTGGGGGTGAGGCTTTGAAGACAATGGAAGATGTATAAGCAGATAGATAGATAGACAGGCAGATAGAGAGATAGATAGATAGATTGATAGTCAGAGTGATGGATGTGGTAAAAGAGAGAGATGGATGTAGTAAAAGAGAGAGAGAAGGGCCATTGTATTGAAATGGTCTTTTTAAGGGGTGTCAAATAAATAAATAAATAAATAATATTCATTTATTTATTTATTTATTTATTTGCGTAGAAGATCACTTTTCAAGGTACGGTCTAATAGTGTTTTCTTAAACCGAATATGCCTTCATTGATGTTCTTGTCCAAGTTTTAGATGCCCGAGATCCCTTAGGAACAAGGTGTTATCAAATTGAAAAATATCTTAAAAAAGAGAAACCTCACAAGCAGTTGATTTTTATTTTGAACAAAGTCGACCTTGTTCCAGTGTAGGTTACGGTAAGTTAACAAACTTCACAATATGTATAGAGACATATAATAAAGGCGGTGCTCCAGCATGGCTGCAGTCAAATGACTGAAACAAGTAAAAGAGTAAAAGAGTAATAACCTAGGTAATGCCGAGTCTTCTGAAGAGGAGATCGCACGCTTGTGTGTGTGTGTGTGTGTGTGTGTGTGTGTGTGTAGCATAAGGTTAGGAGGCGTGAGAGGTGAATATAAACTTGTTGTGGAGGCGCAATGGCCCAGTGGTTAGGACAGCGGACTCGCGGTCATAGGATCGCGGTTTCGATTCCCCGACCGGGTGTTGTGAGTGTTTATTGAGTGAAAACACCTAAAGCTCCACGAGGCTCCGGCAGGGGATGGTGG
>NC_142930.1:53125714-53235714 GCF_046866305.1 Octopus bimaculoides | reverse complement strand
ATAGATATTCACAGCTGCATGTGTATGTGTGTGTTAGTGTATGAATGTGTGCGTGCGTGTGTATTTTGTGTGTAGTTTTTGTGGTTTGTAATGTGGGGGTGTGTTGTCTGAACGTGTTTATACTTTATTCGAATTGATTGTTAAGATATTGGAGTTTTATATGAGCCGTCAATAAACTTGGATGGACCCCTACCCACCCACTCCTCAATCTAATTCTCTGGGAACTTTCCGTGTTTGGCAACATTTCATGTCCGAAGTAAATTTAATTTCTCGTAATTTCAATTCAAACTGACTTCTCATATTTATATGAAAGAGAAATCTCAAATTAGAACTATTTTTCAACTTACTTTGTTTAGTGAGAGGTCCAGCGTCAATGGAACGAATGTTTATGTCTAATATTATATAGAAAGAAACGAAAGCATCAAAGTAGTTAGCTATATAATAGATACTATTGATTTGATACAACACTGTGCTGTAGTCAATAGCCTAGATGTTTGCAATAATTGGTAGATTATAGTTAAACTACGTCAGTAGAACTGAACTGGTGATCAACTTAACTGTTTGGTCTGCAATTCATAGGCCTCTTTTCGAATCTAGTGCGTGCCACAATGAGATAGACAATTTACTACTATTGAACAAGTCTGATGCCAATAGTCGATTCTTAAAGCGGTTGCATAATTGGTATAGTTGTTGGACAAAATATCTTCTGCTATTTAGTTACATCACTTGCGTATCTATATTAGAAACCTATATTTGAATGGCAAAGAATAAAGTACAACAAGAATATGGCGCGCTATTTCTCTCTTCCTGCACAACCACTTTCCCTGTTTACCTACACCACCGCGAATTTTCATTCACATTATTCCACCTAACAAAGGAACAACCTGCCAAAAATGATATAAAACGAGGAACATACAACGTAAACCAGTTTGGTGACAGTAAGCAAGTCGAAACTTCGAAGCTACTGTCATTCCTTGTAAAGATTAATAAATTAATACACATGTAAGAACGACCGTGCGAACCAAAGGAGAAATGGTGACGAATGGAAGGCTCCTTTTTAAACGCGTCACACGGTCGACACAAAAAATATAAAATGGTAAATATGTTATAATTCTATAACATAGAGAACTAAGAAATGTGCCAGTAAGATACAAGATAGGAACGCAACCGATAGAGATGTATAACAGTAAGATTTATTGGAGCATTAAATCGTATGTCTGTGTGTGTGTGAATGCGACATAATAAAACACAATATAAGACTGGCCGTCATGTAAAATAAATGAGTGTGTGCAAGTAATACATGTATGTGAATGCGAGCGATACATAGTATTGATAAGAGTCAGTAACACGTATAAGAATATATACCAGTTCTTAGTTAGAGTACACAGTAGTATTGTAGGTCTGTATATAAGAAGTTAAGGTTAAGGCAGAGCGGTCACTCGTCGTGATGTTGGGGCTTCTATGCCGGGCCGGATTCTTGAATACAGATGTTCTTCGCAGGCTGCGTTCTGGCTGTTATTTCGTGGTGAGGCGATTCACACAAACAGGTTTGAGAAGAGAAGCTGCGGTGGCTGTTTGGTAACTGTTGGTAGCTTGTGTACGTGTAGAAGTCATGTTGACGCTGGCGGCGATGCTGGTAGTCGTAATTGAACGATGGTGTTGATGTCGTCGCTGGAAACTGGCTGGCTGGTTGGTGCTGTGTTACGCGTGTGTGGTCAAACGACCAGATCTGTGAGGATCTGAGCCGCGACGAATTGGTGGGTATCTAACAGGCTATTTATAGATGAAGGTAGGCTCCAGAGAAGCATCAGAAGAACACTCTCACGTGACCTTATTAGAGGCTATGGTTGGTCGGTTTGCGTCCTGGCGGCAAATGGAGTGGAGACAGTTGCCGCTCAAATAATAGTCAATCAGGTGATGACAGGGAAAGAGATGTTTTCTACTACGCTCGCATTTATTTATATATAAACGTGATAGAGGTAGTTTTACTACACACATATATATATACATACACACATATACGTATATATACATATATACTAACATATACTAATATATACACACACGAGGCGGCAAGCTGGCAGAATTGTTAGCGCCATTTCATCCGTCTTTACGTTCTGAGCTCAAATTCCGCAGAGGTCGACTTTGCCTTTCATCCTTTCGAGGTCGATATAAGCTTCAGTTGAGCACTGGGGTCGATATAATCGACTTACCCTTCCCCCTAAAATTGCTGGCCTTGTGTCCAAATTTGAACCCAATATATGCACAAACGTACTCACACATACACGTACATACACATACACGCACATACAAAAGAATTGTTGTCACGGGGCATGCTGTGTCGATTATCATACATGTTCCTTCTTTTTTATTCACCGCACAACAATGTCCGGTTTCCGATGTCTGCTCAGGTGATCGTACTGGAACATTGCACCCCACAGGATTTTGCAATTTTCATTTTCAGTTGCTCCTTCTGGTGTTGGCTCATATCACGTCTTTGCTCTTTGTAGACCGTGATTTCCACAGAACTCTCAATGTATCATTCTTGCCACATTGTCGTGGCTTCTTTTGTATTCGCGTTGTGCCATACCGTTTCACCTCTCTCACCACACATTCTGCATTTGTCACTATCGGTAGTGTTGTCTATTCTGCAATTCATATAACTGATCCTTAATGCTTGTTCCTGAGCTGCGCATATGAGTGCTTCTGTCTCTATCTTCAGGTCACTCTTCTTCATCCATAGCCACCGGTCCTCTGTATCTTTCTTGGCGTTCACACCTCTTGCAAACTGACCGTACATTTTTCTTTTCCCTCCATGCTTTTTTCTTTTTTCCTTTTTGTTCATTTCTTGTTTAAATCTTTCTTTAGTTCCACAATTTTCAGTGTTGATGACGCCGGCCTTCTTCGTGTGTTTCAACAGTGGCCCCCCGGCATTTTTTATATACCACACTAGGCTGTTTTCCGATGTTTCGATACAGTCCTGGCAACAGATCAAACCTCTACCACCCTTTCTTCTGGAAGGTGTCACTCTTGGGGTGGGCACCCCGCGTATCAGAAGAGGGAGTTTCCAGTATACTGTCAACATTTTGTGGTCTTAGTATCCATTTTCTTCACTTCTCTCTTTTGCCATTTTATAATTCCCGCTACATACCAAAGTGATACTATCGCCCACGTACTGACTGCTTGGATTTTATTCCATCCAGTCGATTTTGAGCGCAACACCAACCTCAGTTGCTCTTTCATTTCCTTTTCCATTATCTCGTTAAACTCTTGTACACCAAGGTACTTGTATCCTTCCATTTCACTTTGCTTAATCAAGTCTTTATTCGGTAATTCTATGTGTGTTAAGGACTGTACCTTGCCTCTTCTTAGGTAGATTATTCTGCACTTCTAGAGTTCAAATTCCATTCTAATATCAGTACTAAAACAGTGCACTGTGTTCACCAAGGAACTCACTAGTGTCTCATTTTTGTCATACAGTTTCAAATTATCTATGAAGAGGAGGTGATTGATTGTTTGGGATTCCCAGGTTCATTTTCCTAGGTACCAAGGTCGGGGGTATCATACAGAAAACAAAAACCAACGGAGATAAGCTATCACCCTGGAAACTCCCTCTTCTGATACGCGGGGTGCCCAAGCTTTTTCCGTAAGATGTCAATTCAGTTTTCCACACCACCATACTTCTCTTCAGGAAACACGTTACATTCCTCGTAATTCCAAACAGATCTAAGCATTCCATGATCCACGAATGGGGAATCATATCGTAAGCTTTGCGATTGTCAATCCAGGCCATTCCCAGATTTGTTTTACTTCTTTTACGATCTTGCATTATTATTTTGTCTATCAATGGTTGATTTTTGGTATCTCTGCATCTCCTTCTACAGACTTTTTGTTCCGGCGGTAATATATCGTTCTCATCAAGAAATTTATAGTTTTTCTGCAATTCCTCTTGACACTAGCTTCCACATTAATGGGAAGCAGGAAATTGGTCTGTAATTATCGGCAGCATTTCCCTTTAATGCATCCAACAGGCACAACACCGTTTGTCTTTTGGTCAGCTAGCCCGGGATTTCTTCTCCATTGATTATTGCATTAAATTGCTCTGCGATCAATTTATGGCAACTACTGAACTTTTTTTTATCCAAAATCCCTGTACACCACCAGGTCCTGCTGCTTTCCGATTGCTTCTCTTTTTACTCATATTTCTTATACTGTCCTTTTTGAAGTGGATAGCCTCTTGCTGGGGATAAGAAGTTGTTTGTTTCAGGTTGCAGAGCCATTCAGCTGTAGTATTATGTTGTTCTTGCTTACTCCATATCTTACCCCAGAAAAGTCGACTTTCATCAGCATCAGGGACTAATCTTTCACGTTTTTATCATCATTAATCTCTTGGTAAAATCTATTTTGGTCGGTTCTAAACAATTTGTTTTGCCAGCATTGCTTAATCCGATGTTCAAACCTAGTTAGCTTTGCTTTTTTTTTTTTTTTTTTTTTTTTGCATGTATTCACTGCTTCAGTTCTTCAATTACAACATTCAGGCCTTTTGTATCTACATCATAATTCTTCCTAACTTTTTTCGAATTTCCATTCATTCTTAAGTGTTCCATTTCTTTTCCTCACAAGTATTGACACAACACTGTTCGAGGAATTTATATCTTCAGGAATTCTCTTTTCCCACCACTGTTGTTTATTTCTTCTTCTATCCGTCGCTCTTCCATTCTCAGTAGTTCTCAATCCTATCCTTTCCACCACAATCCTACAAGCAATCTTGATAAGATTGTTTCCGTGATGTTCTTTGTTTCAATGTGTCTCAGTACATTATTGACATTATTCGTCTCTTGATTTAGTCTTTATTGGTTAGCCTTCTTAAAGTCGCACATAAATTCTGTCCTTCCTCTATTTAATAGAACCAAAATTCTGTCTATTATTATTCGATCTTCATTATTTGAGTAGTTACTGACCTCAATTCTTTCACAATTCACGATATTATATTCTTGCAAACAATTGTCCATCTCTTCCACTATACCACTTTCTCATTCCTCGTATGCCTAGCCTCGCCTGATATCCTTCTTGTAATAGCCTCTAGCTCCAATTCTGTTAACCATCCATTCTTTTGTATTGCACTTTCTTGGTCACATAATCTCTGTTCGGTAATTTCAAACAGATCCATTGCCTTCCATTCACTGAACATTCGTTTTCTGTACCCTCTAATAGGCACGCCATTCGCATCCACTAGGGTGCTCCGGTAGTAACACTCCATAACCATCATGTTTACCTGTTTACTCCACTTATGTCTTGTAGCATGACTAGCAGTTGCTGGATTACGACCGGGCCCACCATGCTGCACAGTGGAGCACCTGCCGGGTGCGACACCTTCACCATTGGTTCCAGTCCCGTTCACACCGTTATTGTCCTATTTTACTTGGCATTTTCACTCACAAACGAGGTGTGTTTTTAGATTACTACCAACCGGTATTTTTATCGAGACACCATTTCTATCAAGGTTGCTCCCCTGGTTTTCAACCCAGAGTGTTTCTTTTCCTAGGTTGCTTGCCATCCAAGGCTAACGAATAGTCTCTCCGGAGCACTGGTTATTTGAAGGAGCCAGGTACTCACCTTTTCCCACTCATCTCCTGTTGGTTTGGAGAAGGATTCGGACTTGACTCTCGGAGGACAGGTCTTGCGCAGACCATTGGAGCATTTTATAAGTGATGGGCGCTCAATTTCCCTCACTACTCCGGCATTGACAGAAAATTTTTTAGAAAACATAAAATAAAGTAAAAGAATAAATAATATTTTTTGAATATTTTACACTTTCACAGACCAATTCAAATAGTAAACTAGTTTTTCTCGTTAGATTCAGTACCCTCTGAAAGACACGCCATTCGCATCTTCCTTGCGAAGAGCTTAAATTCCTAAAATTTACACTTTAATTCATTCATAATCATATGAAAGTTAGCTATTTGAAGTACCCTGACTGCTACAATACTGAACCTATCGTTGAAGGCACACACATTACCCCCCCCTCTCTCTCTCCCTCCCTCTATCACTTTCTTCACTACTTTTGAAGATTACTTTTTGACATCGTAAAATTCTTCAACCGAAATCACATTATTATCATTCCTTCGTAACACAGTTTAGGTAAAAAATGCACCGGAGTCTTTACTCATCTGTCAAGTCACAACAAGGACATCAGACGGATAATACTTTCCTTAAGATGTGCGCTGTGCCCAATTAGGCTGCTTTTTGCAAGACATTAATCTTGCATGAAATTTCCAGTTGCCTTAAAAAGTCTTGAGGTTTCAATGGGATTGAGTCCAACACTCCGATCACCACTGGTATCACTTTTACATTACCCTCTCGCATTCCGTACAGTCTTGCCATTTCTACTTTCAATTCAGAGTACTTGCTGATTTTTTCAACCTCTTTACTCACAACATTCATGTTATTTGGTATGGCTACATCAATGATCTGACAGTATTTGTCTTTCTTATTCAATATGACAATATCCGGCCGACGGTGTTCGATTACACGATCCCTCTGAAAATCACAATTCCAGAGTAAAGTTACTTTTCCATCCTCCTGCATAACTTTACTTGGTACATGCTCATACCAGTTCTTTGTTACTTCATACTAGTATTTATGGCATAAGAGCCAATGAAAATACACACACACTTTATCGTGGTGGCGCTTGTATTCTTTTTGTGAAAGGCTCTCACATCCACTTACCAAGTAGGTCGCATTTTCCACACTCTTTCCACAGAGTTTGCATTTCTGGGTGTCAGAAGTTTTATAGATGTTATATATCACTGAATTTGTAGCGAGAGTCTGGTCTTGTGCAGCAATGATCAGGCTTTCGGTGGTACGCTTCAAATCACCTCGCTCAAGCCATACCCACGATGCTGTATTATCCTCAACGTCTTGTGTATTCCTTTCAAACTGTTCATGTATTCTCATTTCAAGAAGGTCTTCTCTCTTCTCCTCAACTCTTTGGTTAAACTCTTCCTTGCCCATCATTTCATTTGCATTTACACCCATATCTTTCGCGGCATATTGCAGCAGGTCTTCATCAGTTATCAAATACTCGGCAAGCATTCTCCTTCCACTCCTTATACAATGGTCTATAATAATTAGTCCACTGCCATCATTTTTTCTCTTTGTATACAGTCTGTTTATGTTTGCTTTAGGGTGTAGCGCCCCATGCAGTGTCATCAACTTTCTCTTCCTCCTATCCAGTGTTGATACTTCCTTTCTCTCATTGCTATTTCTTTCTCTCACTCCTTCTCTGTCAGGGCTATTACTCTCACTACTTCTCCTTCACTGAATTACTATTTTCTCTCCTCCTCTGTGTCCAGCATGATTCTGGACAACTATATATATATATATATATATATATATATATATATATATATATATATATATATATATATATATATATACAAACATGACAGTAATGTGTATAGTGCTCAGGTGCACTACAACTCATCAAAGGTGCATATACTGTACATAGAATTATGTACAAAAGTCAGGAAAGTGAACAGTGTATGAGTCATGATATATATGTGTGCATGTCTATGGAGGTGGGGATATCAGGTGTAGTGTTGGTGAATTTTGGGAAGCATGGAGGTTTTAAAGGATGCAATGTCACAGCAAGTAACAACTGGTGCAGGTAGTTTGTTCCACGCTTCAGCAACTCTGAGGAAGAAAAAATGCTTCCAAAAGTCATGAGAGCTGTGCAGTTTTCTGACTTTGTACGCATGCCCACGTGTGTTAGACACATGGAGCTCAAAAAGGTGCTCAAGGTGATGGTTGGTATGATGGTTAATAATTTTGTGAGTGTTTACCAAGTCAGTTGCCAAACATCAGAGCTTCAGTGTATCTATGCCCATGGAGGCAAGACGTTCAGATTATGGTAGATAACTGATGGTCAATTTTGCTTAAATTGCTATTAGTAATTTTTTTAATATATAATTTTGTAATATCAAATTTTTAATGTGTAAACTTGCAGGCAATTAGTATTTTCACAAAAATTGAAAATAAATAGTTTCTTGAGTATTTTAATTTAAAATTTTATGTAAAATATAAAATATAAAAGGACATTTATTACTATTTTAGTTCTTAAATTCTAACATCGGCAACAATATTTTAAGTTTTTTTTTCCTGTCCTTTACTTTTTCTGTTTCGATACAAAAGAATATTCCAGCACTCTGTGCCTACATTTTTCATTCTGTTACTGCTTGTTCTGTACATTTTCAGGTTCAATACTTACGAATATTTCAGGATTCGGTGCTTGTATTTTCCGTTCTAGTGTATGTATGTATCTACGTACGCGTCCATCACTGCTTGTCGGCCCGTGCTGGTTTGTTTACGTCTCTGTAACAGTGATGCAGCAAAAGACACGAAAGAATAAGTACCAGGCTTTAAAAGCAAATACTGGAGACGATTTATTCAACTAAGCCCCTTCAAGTCGTTACTACAGCATGACCGCAGTCTAATGACTGTAACAAGTAATACATATAAGAGAAAACTTGTCTTCGTGAACTGAAAATTTTCATCTATGTTAACGTTTCAAATGAGCCATTAAGAGTTACCTCCCTTAACATATTAGGTTGGATGCAAATAGGAAAACCTATACTTTTTTTTTTTAGTATTTATTTAAATTGATAAGATAAATTATTGCTTTGTTAGCTTCATATTAAATTTTATTTATAAATAGATTAACGTTATATAAGTGAATTTATAATTCCTAGAAAGAGAAAATAATGAATGCAGAAATGTATTTTTATAAAATAATATCAAAGTATCATAAAACATTAGATAGGAAAGGAATCCACATTCTCATCTAAAATTTACAATACAAGCAGTTTTTTTGTTAATACGAGAGTAATTTCCCTTAGAAATGCAACACCTTTTGGCGATTGCATGAGCCTTTTTGAATTAATTAGAAATACTGTAAAAGATTTATGCCAAATCCAACAGTTCTCAGTTTACCAATTCTACCTATCCTTGTTTCTCTTTAATTGTAAAAACCACAACTATCATTATTATTATTATTATTATTATTATGAATAATGATGATGATGATGATGATGATGATGATGATGATGATGATGATAAATGCCCTGATGCAGTACCAGGCAGTGGCTCTCATGGCTTCTGATCTTAATTGATTGGAAGTGTTATCATGTACGTTGTTCTGTCTTGGTATAAAAAATGGACTACAGCAAATATTCTGCTCAATACCGCAGATTTACTTGTCAATTGTTTGACCTTTACCAGTTGAACATGTCCCTTAGTGGCTGACGATATGTGCATCTCTGATCATGAGCAGAAGTAGTGGGGGGAGCATCATAGTCACGTGTTGAAAGGAATTCTTCGGGGTTAGGATAATTCACCTTTGGAAACAGTTTTGTTCAATACCCTTAAATAATCCTTATTTGGAGACCTTTTGAGCCGGTTGGGCTACTTGACCTGAAAGGCCATGTGCTGTTTATCTTGATATGAGGTCACAATGTCACACACATATGGTTGTGATGCATGTGCCTGGTGTACCCTTATCAGACGGGTAGTCATGATGAGTATACTGGGCTTCATATATTTTACCCCAGAGTCATTGCAATTGCATGCACTGCTTTCTCACTCAATAATAATAATAATAATATTTCCCCACAGAATTACAGGCCTTGTGCCTTTAATAGAAAGGATTATTATTATTATTATCAATTTAGCAATGCGGTTGGTGGAAGCACCACTTAGGCATTCTATAGAGAGTTAGTGACAGGCAAGTGCGATAACATTCTTGGGAGACTCTGGGCATTGATGAGAATGAGTTGGCTGGTATGTCACAGAGGAATTTCGAGCCGGGGCCCATGGATAACTTCCAGAAATCCCTGGCCTGGCAGTGCTACTAGGAGATGGGGGGGGGGACAATGCCAGTTTGGGATAAACTCTACAGGCATGGAAGTGCCATCAGCCAGGCTTGCCCAATATGTGTGCAGAGCAACGAAACTGTTCTGCACGCCCTTGTCCAGTGCCCGAGTACTGCTGTCTTGTGGGTTTATGTCAAACACCTGCTATCGGATGTAGGACAAACCTGGTTATTCATGAGTCCATCGTGAAGATCACCCCACCACCTTCCTTTAGCTAAGAAGGGCAGGCAGTGTTTCTTTAGCGAAAGTGGTTGTGTGGTGGACCAGGTTGAAAGGGCTGAAGACAAACACTTTCTTCTTGGGCCAAGCCCTCATCAACTTTTTCAAGTTTCTCTTGAAAAGGAAAATGAGGTAGAGAGGGAAGTGCTGCCTCTCATCAGTTTTGTTAAAAGGTGGGTGTATGTAATGTGAATGGGCCTACTCTAAGCACCTCTAGAATCTAGAGTCTAGATTGAGGGTAGATGAAGTGGAGAGGGTGCTTAACTTAGAGATCAGGACATTCGTGGTTTTTGTGGGGTTTCCATGAGCAGCCCTTGGAAGTCTTCCTTTTTGGAGGATTTACTCATTATAACTTTTATTGCTATTCCCTTTTTACATGATTCAATCCCACTCTATACGTATTGCATTAACCTGTATTGTCCTCAGTCTTTTTTTATATGAACCCACAGTGGTTAATAAAGAAAGGACTACTACTACTACTACTACTACTACTACGGTGGTGAGCTGGCGAAATCATTAGCATGCTGGGCAAAATGCTTAGTGGCATTTCGTTCGTCTTTACATTCTGGGTTCACACTGGATGGAATGCTTAGCAGCATTCCGTCTGTACATTTAGAGTTCAAATTCTGCTGAGGTCAACTTCACCTTTCATCCTCTTGGGGTCAATAAAATAAGTACCAGTTGAACAATGGGGTCGATATAATCAACTCATTCCCTCCCCCAAAATTGCTACCCTTGTGGAAAAATTTGAAATCATTTTTATTATTACTATTACTACAATAGGCAGAAGGCCTGAAATTATAGGAGAGGGGACATCGAGTCCTGTGCTCAACTAGTACTTATTTCACCGATCCTAAAATGATGAAAAGTAAAGTTGATCTTGGCAGAATTTGAACTCAGAACATAAAGACAGACGAAATGCCACCAAGCATTGTGTCCAGCAGGCTAATGATCCTGTCAGCTCACCACCTTAAATGAACAAATAATGGTTTCAAATTTTAACACAAGGTCAGCAGTTTTTGAGGGAATGGGGAAATTGATTATATCAACCCCATTGCTTCATTGGTACGTGTTTATTTACCCCAACAGAATGAAAGGTAAAGTTGACCTCGGCAGAACTTGAGTTTAGAATACAAAGACAGACGAAATGTCACTTAGCATTTTGTCCAACAATTTGGCCTACAATTTTGCCTGCTCACTGCCTTAATAATAATAATGATGATAATGATGATGATGATGATGATGATGATGATGATGATGACGATGATGATGAGGAAGATGATAATATTAATGATGATGATGAGGACGACGACGATGACGACAATGACAACAACAATAATAAGTTCCCAAAGTTCCCGAGTGGTTGTGTCAAACCACTCAGGAACTTCGCCTACAAGAACTCAAAATAACACTCATTGAACGTCAATACCCACCTACACTGAAACAACATGGAATTAAACGTGCCAAGAAATTGGACACAAACATACTAAGGACAACAAAACAAAACACCACACCTCACCTTAAATCACTCCCATACATATCAACCCACAATCCCAGAAACAATGACGCATACAATTATACAAATTATACAAAATCTCCCTCTGCTCACTCAAGACCCGAAAATGAACAGCATACTAAATACACGCAAACTACTAAAATGCAAAGAGAAGACAAATCACTCAAGAGACTCCTAACAAATGCAAAACTATACTCAATACAAAAGATACCAACATTAAAAAAAATGCAGATGACCTAATTGTGGTACATGCCCAAACCTACCTGAAGGCTCGGAATTCACATTCCAGCAAGGACAAAAATTCTCAATTTAGACCAACTTCACATGTGCTTCCCAGAGCCTTATCTATGTCCTAACCTGCTCAGGTTGTGGTCACAATTATGTCGGCCAAATGAGCCCTACTTTGAGATGCAGAGTCATGCTACATAAAGAACAGATTTGTTTCCCTCAATACAGGCAGATAGCACTGAGCAGACACATTGAAAGATGCGCAAGTAAAACAATGCTGAATGTTCATATCTTCCCATTATACCAATGCAAAGATTCAATCTCAGTACAAGAATGCCTAAACAAGGAAAACCTGTTCATACAAAAGTACAGACCACACCTCAATATACAACTTTGACCATTTAAAAAAAATTCTACTAAGGAGCCAGTTGTCCCCCTTGCCACGTGTTGCTTCCCTTGGTTTACTCTGTAGACCCATTCTTCTTATTCTTCAAACATCCAAAATGACGAAACCTCACTGTCATGAGAATTGATTACTGTACAATGTCCCTTGAAAAGCTAATTTAAATAGCGAAAACTGGTTGGATTTCACGACATCCATATAATATGTATATATTTATAAAAAGATATTAAACTGTATGAAATGGAGGCATTTATCTTCCACTTTTTATATCTTTTTACATATATTTTCAACTCATAATTTTGCCACATGGTGTATACTGAATCTTCAATATCTTTACACCTTGTATATTTTTATATTGCTATATATATATATATATATATATATATATATATATATATAGCAATATTGCTATATATTATTATTATTATTATTATTATTATTATTATTATTATTATTATTATTATCATTATCATTTCTATCAGTAATTCAAAATAGAAGAAGGAAGCTGAATTGGTTCTTTTCAAGGCCAATGTCAACGCGTAGGAATGCCCATTGCTGATCTCTTCACCATCTGCCGAATCTATTTACAGACCTGTGGAATTTAATCTATTCACCAAGCTGTCTCTCTTGCTCCTACTATTCCCTTAAACCCTCACATATTTATGATTATCTCAAGCACAAGACAAAAGTTGAAACTAAACAATATTCAATAATACTTTTTAATAATAAATGGAAATAATAATAATGATGGTAATAATGGTGATGGTGGCAATAATAATAATAATAATAATTGACCTCTCCACCATTTGCCAACTCTATTTATAGACCTGTAGGATATGATCTATTCACCAAACTGCTGCATAACTATTTCCTCCAACAATGGTAGTGGTGGTGATGGTGATAATGAAAAAAATAAAAATAACAATAATATGCTGCAACTGCTGATACTAAATACTACTAATACTACAATAATATCACAACTACTACTATTATGATACCACAGGAATCTGAGGCCCAACTACCACCCATACCACTACCCCCACCCTTGCTATTGTTGCTGTTGCTGAAACCACTGCATAAAAACAATAATATCAGTGACATCAGTGATGATGATAATAATAATAATAATAATAATAATAATAATAATAATAATAATGAAAGGAAATGGGTGGAGCCTCATTAATGGCTAATTAATACTACATCTAGTGATGGTGTCACAATAAAAACACTGGTAATTGCGCAACCTGTTAATCGCTGCCTCATATGATGGTGACAGTGTTACACCCGGTAGGCTCAGGGATTCTGGTCCAACTCCAGCCTGTCGATATCCAGAAAGGGACCACCACACACACGGCATAGATGGAGCAAGCAAATTAATGCTGTGGTCATGGAGTGTTACTACCTGAGCAGCCTGGTAGATGAAAATGGTGCTCAAATTAGGGGTTACCGACAACGTATGTATGATCATTGGAGAGAAAAGGGATTGTTTCAACTCACAGAACAGAGACTATATGATCAAGCTAGAGCAATAAGAAAAAACTGTTGGTTCACAGAAGTAGAACTCAAAGCTATCAGAAGACGGGTCATGGAAAATAGCAGCAGAGATAATAATGAAAATACAGTTCTTACTAATAAGAGTAATCTCATAGCACAAGAAAGGAGCAGTGATAGTTTACTTGATTGAGAGACATATAAATGATCTAAAAGAAGACAATAAAACTAATGGCGACATGACAGATGAACAAAAGGCAATCTACGACAGAAAAAAGGTAAAACTACAGGAGAACGATAGGTGTACGATATGATCCACATTCTTGGATTATGGAGTGTATATATCTATTTGGTATTGCATCAAATGTTGAGCGATTATTTGGCAAAAGTATGGTGAAGTGGAGGATGGACTTGACAGCATATGGAAGAAGTTTAGGGACAGTAGAAATTAAGAGGGCATCTTCCAAGGGGACTGCCTGTCCCCACTGATCTTCATACTCTGATTGATACCACTAACACTAATTCTGAGGAAAGCAAAAACAGGGTATGTATTCAAAAGCCGCCAACAAAAAGTCAACCATTTGTTATTCATGGATGACCTCAAACTTTATGGTAAAGATGAAGCCCAAGTCAGTTCCCTCATTGATACGGTGTATACTTTCAGTGCTGATATCTGAATGGAGTTCGGACGGAAAAAGTATGGTGTGTTAGTCTTGAAGAGAGGCAAAATCAAATGTATGGACAGACTAACGATACCGTTGGTGGAGGTTATGAAGCAGATAGAAGAGATGAGCTATAAGTACTTGGGGATATTGGAAATGGATAAATTGATGGAGAAAGAAGTGACAGAAAAATTAAAGGTGGAGTACTTGCAGAGACTGAGACTGATCCTTAAGTCGAAATTAAACGGACAGAACAAGATCGAAGCTATCAACACCTGGGCGGTTTCACTCCTTAGATATGGAGCAGGGGTATTCACATGGACAGTAGACAAACTAAACAGCTTAGACAGAAAGACAAGGAAGTTGCTAACTAGATATGGGTCATTCCACCCAAAAAGTGACACAGACAGTTTGTCAGTACCAACAAAAAAAGGGGATGAGGACTGATTGGATGCGCACACAGCATTAGAGCAGAAGAAAACAACATAGCATGGTAAGGAACGAGGTGTTGGAGCCACACGAGAGGCCCAGGTGACGGAGGTGCAACAGGGTAACAAAGTCACCATTCGGTTTCTGGTAGATGAACAGGGGCGCGAATTACTCGAGCTAAGTAAAATGTGTGAGGCCTTTCAACAGCTGAGGAGCATCCCGTGAGAATTGGGATGTGGGATGAGCATGTCCACATATGCGGACGATGTCACTGTCATAGTGTTTAGCCAGAAGCACATCGAACTGGTCAGCAAGACACTGAAAGACTACTTTATGCTCACAAGTTCAGAAATAGGAGATAAGAATGCTTCTAATTCAGGAGACAAAGCTTCTATAGCTGCAAATATTCTCGTGTTGCATTCATTAAAGCGACTTTGAAGTTCTCCAATTCTGATATAAAAAAATACTATTGTATGTACGAATAACAAGTACATATTTTATAATCAGAAACTTCATGACCTAGCGTTGAAATCATTACTGATCAATTGTAAAGAAAGGGGTATCAAAGTGACGAATGTCATCATTTATCTGATCCAAAGCATCTTTCATAAGTTGTATAATTTCATTTTACATCATAACAGTTGTGTACGACGCATTTTTGGTACCGTTCAAAATATGCTTTTTTTTTCCAATTTGGAATCTTTTGTAGGGGTATATTAAAAAGCCGTAAAAATAGTTCAGAATCTTCATTTTCATTATCATTGCCAAGACAGGCGATATTTTTAGTGAAATCACTCTGAAATGCAAGTTCATTAACGCATAAAAATGGAATCACTTCTACAATAGATTGTAAATAATACCGATTTTTTTTTTTTTCAATTGGCATTCATTCACCATTGCAGATACATTCTGATTAGTTGTTCTGCGTCCCTGCCTTTCAGGCCAAATTTTCACAGTATTTTTATGTGCAACAAAATTCTCATGCCTGCTAAAACACATGCTTCTTGATGAAACATGATGCCAGTAAGTATGTCTTTCATCTTTAAAATTATTGTCAGCATTCTGGGATGCACAATAATAACAACAGCAATTGCAGAAAGAAGCTTTAGACTGAACTGAGAATTCTAAACAAGTGAGATCGTTGCCAGTGCAGATGGACTGGCTCCTGTGCAGGTGGCACGTAAAATACACCATTTCAA
The DNA here is from genome assembly GCF_046866305.1 of Octopus bimaculoides. Lineage (NCBI taxonomy): Eukaryota > Metazoa > Mollusca > Cephalopoda > Octopoda > Octopodidae > Octopus > Octopus bimaculoides. The sequence goes on along the minus strand of NC_142930.1, from coordinate 53,219,638 downwards.
GCGTGGCCGTTGCCAGTACCGCTGGACTGGCCCTCGTGCCGGTGGCACGTAAAAGCACCCACTACACTCTCGGAGTGGTTGGCGTTAGGAAGGGCATCCAGCTGTAGAAACTCTGCCAAATCAGACTGGAGCCTGGTGTTGCCTCCTGGTCCACCAGTCCTCAGTCAAATCGTCCAACCCATGCTAGCATGGAAAGCGGACGTTAAATGACGACGATCTGCCATTGAACCACGAAGCACAGAAGTCTGGGTTTTTCATTTTTTTTTTTTTTCACCGTATTGTTTTAGTTGATATGGAATCATTACCGTACTGTTTTGGTTGACATGGCATCATCCAAATAAATCAAATTTGGGAAACACATCAAGTTCTGCAGGTTGTATAACACCAGCTAGTAAAGCAGTTAAAGGATGGTGTAATGTTGCAGATCCAATTAACTATGGTTGATTTGAAATGGAAGAAATCTTCTCAGTTTCAATTTCGCAGGTTTTTGGAAGTTTTAGAATTTCTGACTGAAAACATAGACAAGATTGATCTTTGTCGTTCCATTGCCCTTTAATTTGAATAGAATACAATTTTTTTTTTAGATGAGGCAAATAAGTTAAAATTGCTTTAAAGAAAAGCAAATTATTAATAGTCTTTGAAAAATATAGTGTTATGGGATTAGCTGAAATGTCTGTTTGAACACCATATTTTAAGCTGTTGCTAGATTTCAATAGGAGAGATATGTTATGATTCAAGTTGTGAGGGCAAAATACGACTATGAAATATATGCAGTACTTCGTCCCTTTTTCGATGACAATCGAAGAAAGGACGTCAAATTCTCACTGCTAAAGAAAAGTGTTTCAAAGTGCAAGTAATTAATTTCTATATCACTCGTTACATGTATGTGTGTGTGTGTGTGTTTGTAGGCGTATGTGTACATATACGTATATGTGTGTTCATATATATAAATGCGTTTGTTTGTGTATGTGTGTTTGTCGGCGTATGTGTATATATATATATGCATGTGTATGTTCATATACATATATGTGTGTGTTTGTAGGCGTATATGCGTGTGCTCATATACATATATGCGTTTGTGTGTGTGCTGAATGTTGTTTTTTTGTTTACGGAACAGTTGAGTAGCATCGTTTCTTTTTATCTGGGGTGTTTAATTGATCAGTATTTTTTGTGGAATGTTAAAGTGGTTAGTATGTGGTCTAAAGGACGTCACTGCGAACAGTAACCCCACCACAAAAAAGTGTGTGTGTGTGTGTGTGCAGATGGGATTAGAATCAGTATTGATAAAGTGTAAATGAATGAATAAATATGTGTATGTGTGTGCGTGTATGTAGGTACATATGTACACGTATTCTTGTGTGTATCAGCAGTCTATAAATCTTCGTTTCATCAGCACTATTTGTGGTTTTATTTTTTATTGGTGCTGTTGTTGTTATTACTTATTGTTGTTGTCGTTATCGAAGATGTTTTCGCTTTTGCCTTTTTTTTTTCATTCAGAATCATTTCTTCATCTTATCATTTCCTTGGGGAATTTTTAACCAGTCTTTTTGGTTCATCTTGTTTTAAAATAAATATTTTCGTTCTGGTTAAGAAGAAAAGTTAGTTATACTTCAAGAAACTATTTATTAACAACAGAGGCTCTGTTCACAGAAGTATAACACCCAGTCCAATATTTATCCCCACTTACACGTGGATGTTCTTTTACAACAAACTATGCTGCGGTAGTTATCATGAAAAACTCTCACATTGGCTTTTGGTGCACAGTGCAAAGTATTGAAACACTTAGTAACAGTACGTTTACAAACAATAAGACTAAAAGGTGGGAATTAACAGTCGACGAAATTTCATCTCAGGATCGATAAGAATTAAATCAAAGTGGATTGGCAGAATTATTAGAGCCCTTTGACAAAAATGTTTTTGTAGTATTTAGTTACGGTACAGAGTTCAAATCCCCCTTAGGTCAGATTTTCCTTTCATGCTTGCGGGATAAAAAAATAGAGAACCGGTCAAAAAATGGAATCGATATTATTGACTAGGTGGAGGCGCAATGGCCCAGCGGTTAGGGCAGCGGACACGCGGTCATAGGATCGCGGTTTCGATTCCCAGACCGGGCGTTGTGAGTGTTTATTGAGCGAAAACACCTAAAGCTCCACGTGGTTCCGGCACTTTCTCTCACTCTTGCTTCCTGTTTCTGTTGTACCTGTATTTCAAAGGGCCAGCCTTGTCACACTGTGTCACGCTGAATATCCCCGAGAACTACGTTAAAGGTACACGTGTCTGTGGAGTGCTCAGCCACTTGCACGTTAATTTCACGAGCAGCCTGTTCCGTTGATCGGATCAACTGGAACCCCCGACGTCGTAAGCGACGGAGTGCCAACAATTATCGACTAATCTCTTCGCCCAAGTTGCTGGCCTTGTGCTTTAATTAGAAAAGAATTTTTCAGGTTCAATCCACGCCCACCTCCATTATTTTCTACTGCTTTTGCTTGGCTCTGTTTGTTATTGTTTAGAAATATGCTGTTCTGGATTCAGACGAAAATTAGAATAACATTCACATAGCCATGAAAATGAACCGATCAAGCAGTCATAATTGCGCCAGGTGCTATCAACTTCAGCACCAAAACGAAGATTCGTACCTTTAAAGTTAAATAAAAACATAAAATGAAGAACAAAAAACAACAAATGTTAAAAATGCGGAATATCGGTTTACACTGCAGTGTCTTATGCAATAACATACATCGTGTTTATATAATGACGTATATTTGTTTTTTGTTTACTGTAACATCTATAATTATATCATTGTTTTACTAATTCCTTTGCTTATATTGTTCATTTGCTTTCGTAAATAGTATTCTTGAGTAGTTTTATAATTAATTGTTTATAATTCTCAACAACCAACATTTATAACAATTTCCTTTATTAAAAAAAAAATCATTTTTCATCTATTGTATATAAAACAAGAACTGGGTAACTGCTATTTTTTATTAGACCACGAGCCAAATTAAATCTCTGAGTAAAAATAAATAAATAAATAAATACAGAGTCTGGGGATATGGTTTAAAATATAATTATTAAAAAGTAAAATTACTCTCCGTAAAAGTTCATTAATGTATTGTCTTCTGTTACCCTTAGAATGTCTTTTAGGAACTGAAACTACTTTATTTATATATATATATATATATTCATACAAGACCGTCATGTCTCTGTTTTCATATTTTCAAGTGTAAACAAAGTCAGATCTATTTATAGTTTAATTTCTTCCCTCCTACCTCTCTCTCTCACACACTCTCTGCTTATCTCTGTTACTGGTTCCAAGATGATACAAACTTAGTTGAAGTATCAACTGGCAGACGATGAACTGAGTTACGTCCCTTCTTGTAGGGGGCACTGACGCTTGTTTATTGAAAACAGAAAGCTTGAGAAAATGTCGAGGTACAACCAAGTACCTCAGCTGATTTTTATTTATTAATTTGATAATTCTGTTTTGTACACAAATATTGTGATTGACAACGAAAGTTGTAACCATACAAAAGCTATTTAGTACGGTGGTACATAAAATAGAAAAACAGAAATCCGAATTTTTGTTTTTTTTTTCTTCCTCCTGACATTAGTCATGTCGACAACCTGGATTTCTGGTCTGTTTACTGAACAGACAAAATTAAAGGCTTGTCGTTACCTTCTTCATCATTATCTTGGCGAATTACTCAAAGACAATGTATCCCTTGAACAGCTTAGTGTCGATATATTTAAAGGGAAAGGAACCATTGAACACCTTAGTCTGGATGAAGAGGTAAAAAAGCTACGTCTATTCTCTTCCAATGTTTTTACTTTGTTTGTTATGGAATGCTTGTCGAGATCTTTGGAACGAAATCGGAGTTACTTTCCAGTGGGATTTCCCTCAATTAATTAATAATCTCGCACAGAATCAAGAAAAACCAATGATTCGTAGTTAAATGTCTAATTATTTAATAATAATCGCTTATATTTATTGTTTTGTTTTAGGAATTCAACAACTAATGCAGATTTTTATGCTTTGTGTTTTTGTTTTTTTAAAGATATAATTTCGCTTCCATTAACTTACATATGTAAAGTTGTTGTATAAATTATTCATAATCTCTTTGGTTGTCTTATCAAACTTGTAGATTTATTTTTTATTTTCTTTGTTAAAAACTGACACAATTGTTGCGTAAGAATACAAAGAAAATACTGCCTTGTTTTCTGCTGAAATATCAAAACAAAATAAATGGTTCACCAGTCAGTACCAAGTTGATGTCAGTGTCCTGGCGTCGAGGCCATCATTGATCTACAAAACAAATATATTTTTATCCAATCACCTGTACTTCATATGTTGGTACTAACAAAGTGGTTCGGTAATCAACTTTTCAGTGCCCTAGGACCGAATTGCTTTTTACCTCTATTCTTTTCCGTCATAGCTTCCTAGTTGTTGTTTAACCCAAAGTCAACTCTGAACAAGCAAACCTATGAATAAAGACGCTCCAGCTGTGACCATCCCAGCTTTTCGTACTCCCAGACTCATGTTGTCTAAGTTGTCGTTCCTTTTTAACGTGATACGGTGTGCATTGATAAAGATTTGGTTGCTATTTCTAGTAGGCCGAATAGTCGTGTGCAGGCCACGTCTATCATAGCGAGTTTTGATCGGCCTCTGGCAGTTTGTCAGCTTATATTTTCTGCCAGTCATGAGAACCACCTCCTGTGGCGATAACCTTAGGAAGCCAACGAAGGAGCCTCTCTGGTCGTTCAAACTGCTAAAAGTAACAATCAACTCTCTTAAATCGTTGCTCTCGTCTTAATAAAAAGGAAGGGCACCTCAAATAATGTAGTCTGAGATGCATTGTATGACTAAAAACTGGGTGAACATGTCCGTAACACTTTTTGTCATAAGTTTGCTCAAACTGTCTTGACCTGGGGCTAAACGACGACGACAGCAACAACATTTACTGCAGTGATACTCTATTGACTTACTGGTGGAGATCAATATCTAAAATAATTATATTTCCGCATTTTAAATTTACATTTTATTCTTGCTTTTCCGTGCTTACGTGGGTTGGACGAGTCTTCTCCAGTACTTGTCGCAGTCCTTTATCAACTTCTTTGTGAAATACAACGTTCTGAGATCAGTTTTCATCCCATATTTTTTGCAGATTTCTTTAGATTGCTTGGCACTTCTTTACTCATCTGTCATCCTTGATACACATCACATGTCCATACCAGTGGAGTAGCATCAGCTTTAGGCATTAGCTAAGCATGACACAGCTTAGGACCTCACAGTATAGAGGAGCCAAAGGCAAAATATGTTTTCAGTTTTTGTTAGACCTTCTGCATTTGGAACTATAAGGGAGTATTCTCTCGTACATTGCAACTGGTTCTTCTACCTTCTTTTCTATCAACTTATTTGCACTCCTTTGTTTCTACTGACAAATGTTACACCCCCCAGAATATAATTTCATTTCTTGACTGCCTTAGTTCATTCTATGCATTCATTGCCAATGTTTTGCTAACCATGCAACTTGTATGCAAGAATCAAACAATTTCATTATTTCCAGCAATTTCTGTATGTGGTGGGTAGGGAAAAAAATTTTGATTAACCTAATTTTAGTAAACATTTGTTCATTTGTGTAGATTGTTGTTGAGTGACCACACCTGGAATTGCTGAAACTTTTCTCACTAGTAGCAAGATTGCTCATTCTACACTGAGAAAGAAAAAAAAATTATATCTTTCTACCAACTTGATCTCTGCTGTCCAGTTAACAAAATATTTCCATTGGGAATAATGGTTATTTAGCAGTTGAAACTGAAGGTGAAGATACCAAAATACAAAATAACTGTGGAACACACATGAAACCATCTCAAGAAATGTTATTGAAAGTTTATCCTAGCCTTTCACAGAATTATAAGAACAATCAGTGGCTTTATGAAGAGAACTCCCTAAAATTGCATTGCACAGGATATTTATATTATCATCATTCAACAAGTACTAATCCACACTATAATTGTCATTAACGCTGAAACCTAGTAAATTTGACAGTAGTTTGGGCAAAGTTGAACTTAATGGGATTCAGAACGATGCCATTGGCATTGTGGATATCGAGCCATTGGACAGCCTGAAAGAATGCTTCCTCAATGGTGTTCAACCACATCAAGGTGTCGTTGATGCACTTCATATTCTGGGGGATGCTTGAGACAGTTTTGTTGAACCATTGGCTGTAGCCATTCCCTGAAGCATTTATCCTTGTGATGTAACACAATAGCAGAAGTGACTCCAGGGCATGATGAAGGGGGTTAGGTGGCAGTCCCTCTCATTGAGGGCGATGCTGTGGTAGCTGTTCCAAGTGTTAAAGACAGTTTTTTGGGTGTGTAGCAGTACAGAGTGGGCTTGGTGGAATGGGGATCAGGTATAATGTGTCTCGCAGACTGTGTGTCAGTTGAGAGACTGAAGTCCAACAGTCCGTTAAGGTTTTCCAGACTTCTTGGGGCATACCACCATTCTGTGGCAGCAGGTGACAGGTGTGCCAATGGGGACAGGCTCGATAACTCCCAAGTTGAACATTGTGATCAAGACCTGCTTTCATTTCTTCTTGCCAGTGAACCAGGACTGGTATGGGTGTATGGTGGGTGACTGGTTTAGAATCAGGGTCTACTATTAAGCGGATCGGTGGGCCAGACATCTTGGGGAGTTGCTGTTGTTCACAGACGTTGAATGTGCTGGAGTTGTAGTATTCTAGCAGCCACTTCTCCAGGTGATCATGGTTCTCAGTGGCCGGGAATGGTAGTGAAGTGGGATGAGGGGGTGGTATTTGTCCTAGAGGGCAGCTGCATACATTCTACGTCATCGTTGCTGGAGATATTTCCAGCAAGGTGTCAACATTCCCACAGCTTTCTCCAATCATGTGGAGGAATCATCCTGAGGATGACACTGGCTTGCTTGGAGAGGAAAAGTTTGTCAGTTGAAGGAATGATATAGATGATTTGACAGGTCATGCACTTCACAGAGAATGGAGCAGTCCCAGATATGCCTAGGGTCAGAGCACCAATGATATCTATGAGGCTGCTGTTAGTGGTAGTCATTTTCATGTTGACCAGTATAAGATGGCACTAGTCCAAATCCAGTTTGGATAGGAGACTTGTCCCAGCTAGTCATGACTGGCATCCAGTGTCTGCCATAGCATTGTGACAGCTGCAGTCGGTCATGAAAGAGAAGTGGGGAAGCCCAATGCCTTCATGTCAGCTGGGTTGGCTTGAATGAAGGTAGTGACAAAGGGATGGGGGTCGGAAGAGCATTTTCACCTAGACATCGCAGAGTTCATTGTATACATGGTGGTCAAGAATTATTGCTTGGGTAGAGGATTCGTCTGGGAGGTCAACCACAAGGCATAGGCTGTTGAATATTGTAGTTGTGTGGTCTTCCATGTCAGCTGCGTTGGTTTGAGCCTGTTGCTGGGGATGGCATTGTTGGTAGCAGACATTCTCATAGTGGTGCTAGATGCCATATGTAGCACACTTGTGGTTGTGGGCAGAGCATTTCCTCATGCATTTCTGTACACAACATCCATGGCTATGTTTTCCGCAGTGTGTCTGCAGGGACTAGGGGCATGTGTATCATGGGGTTCACTGGATTTATTGATCAGGTGGTGGTGCCTATATGAGTTGGAGGCCACAGTGCTTGAGGTGGTGCTGTGGCCCATGAGCTGGCTGGCTGAGTGTGTTCTACTTTTGCTTCGACGTACTCCAGGGCTTCTTCAAGGGTCATGTCTTGCTTGGAGTCACCCAGGATGTCAAGGCAGATTTCCTCATCCTCCAACCTATGAATGAGACCATTGTGGACTATGATGTCACTGCAATCAACCGTGGCATGGCAAGCCTCCGAGGAGCATTCCACCTTAAAGTTGCAGACACCTGCCTGCCCTTGAGGACATGCAGCGAAGGCCCTGATGGGTTCATCCTAGTCCTGGTGCATCTGTTGTGGCTGCACATGAGTGACCATGACATTTTCTTGGAGGTCAGCCAGGGAGCTAATGTGATTGAAGATTGTTTGCTCATAGCTAGAGTACAGCATGCCGTACATCTGTGTGAGATCTTTTCTGACGGTCTCATCACAGCATTCAAGAGGCTGGAAGATAACGTTGTTACCTGTAAAATGAGTGGCTTGTTTGTAGCCTGACCATCTCTGCTCAAAGTAAGCCCGCTCCTTGCTAGTTCCAGCTGTAGTGATGATAGGGTGGTGGACCTTCTCAGTTGAGACTTTCATTGGGGTGGCCAGTTGCATGACCGTCCGATTAGCAGTGATGCTATGAAGATCAATGAGGCGGGTCAGTACCTCCACTGGAGTGTTTGCAGGCTAACTCATGGCACAGTCAGGTGTGTATTTATGTAGATTGAATGAATGACAAAAAGGGTTTTCAGTATACCTGAAATGTGAAGGAAAAGACAATGGATAATGACACAAATAGTGTCTGGCGAATTGAATGTAATTACAAGAAAATATATATTTGACTTTAAGCTGCATCAAATAGTGGAGCCTTGGTATGGGAGTTCCAGGATTTTGAGGATTGTGGAAAAATCTCTTAGCCACTACTGTTCTCAGGTCTACTCTGACCAGGAGTAGTAGCACCTGTTAGGGTCCCAGTTATGAACTAACTAGTATGTGAACCACTGGGAGTGAAGGAGCCTTTGTTCTAATCAGGACTTCCCTCTAGGAGAATGTAAACTTGTGCAGTTGGTTTCTGGTTGTCTCAACATCAGTTGGGCCACTGATTTTATAGCAGATTGCACCAAAAAATGGGTTCAGTGCTGTGCAACACTTTATCCACTCAAAGCAAATTCACACAAACATTCTGGATTCTTACTGAGTTCAGAAAATGGTCTTGCTTGGTCACGAGTTGACTTCCATCACACATACACTCTCTCTCTCTCATATATATATGCATGCATATATTTACACACACATACTGTGTCGTAAGATTTTCAACAAGTAGAAAAGAGTGAAGATATAATAAAAACCACAGAAAGCCTTGTGAAATACAGCTACCCAGGGCTTCCTGACTGAAATATTAATTTATCATATATGTGTGTGTGTTTGTATGCCAATATATATATATATATATATATATATATATATATATATATATATATATGGGCCGTTGCCAGTACCGCCTGACTGGCTTTCGTGCCGGTGGCACATAAAAGCACCCAATACACTCTCGGAGTGGTTGGCATTAGGAAGGGCATCCAGCTGTAGAAACTCTGCCAAATCAGATTGGAGCCTGGTGTAGCCATCTGATTCAGCAGTCCTCAGTCAAATCGGCCAACCCATGCTAGCATGGAAAGCGGACGTTAAACGATGATGATGATGATGTGTGTGGGCATTTTTTTATTCTTTTACTTGTTTCAGTCAATTGACTGCAGCTGTGCTAGAGCACCACCTTGAAGGGTTTTAGTCAAACAAACCAACCCTAGGACTTACTTTTCTTTAAGCCTTGTATTTATTGTATCGGTATCTTTTGTCAAACTGCTAAATTACAGGAATGTAAACACTGATACTGGTTGTCAAGTGGTGTTGGTGGTGGTGGGGACAAACACAGACACAAGGACACACACACACATAGATACACACATATGATGGAATTCTTTCAGTTTCCATCTACCAAATCCATTCACAAGACTTTGGTTGGCCTGAGGCTATAGTAGAAGATATTTGCCTGAAACTATGTGGTTGGGAAGCAAGCTTTTTACCACGCAACCATGCCTGCAACACATGCATATGCACACACACACACACATTCTCATCATCATCATTCAGTGTCCTTCTTCCCTGGCAAGTTTGGTTTGGCAGAAACTGACAAGCTGGAGGACTGTGGGACTGCATTGAATTCCAGTATCTCTTTTTATGGGTTTCTTTGGGTGGATGTCCTTTCTAACTCCAACCAGTTTTTAGAATGTACTGGGTGTTTTCTTTTTCCATGACACTGGCGCAAATGAAGTTACCAAGTACCTTACAAGACAAAGGAAAAGCCCCCTTGGCTGAATGGAGGTTTTGGTTGAAAGAAATGTAGGTTTATGTCAGGTGTTGAGAAGCTGAAGTATGATAGGACAGGCACAAGCCTCTTGTTATGGAAGAGATACGTGGCTTCCCCTCTTTATATAAAGAATAGTGGAAGTAGCAGGAAAGAAAACAACAAGGGTGTTGATGAGGGGTCAGAGCATATTCTCAAAATACAAGAAGGTGAATATGACAAACTATGGATGGAAGAATCAGTAATAATGGGTGAATAAGTTCAAAACTAGAAGTTTCTCACATGCCTCATGCTGGCTCTCCTGTTGACTCTTTGCTTGTTACTAATAACACTGTTTTCTTTATGTTATGAATGTGCAGGATGGGTGGGTGTATTAAGACAACTGCAGAAAGTAATTCTTACAAAGCTCAGGGTCTTTTAAAAATCCATGTTAGTTTAAACCTCCATATTTGTGTATGTGTGTGTATGTATTAGAGCAGGGGTTTTCAAACTGCGGTCTGCAGACCACAGGGGGTCCACAAGGACAAGACAGGGGGTCCGTGGACAGCAAATACTTTTTATGGGCAATTTGATTTTATATATGTTTTTTAATCAAAATCTTTTAATTGACAATAAACCTATTTGTTAAATACTGTTAAATAAATAAATGTAAGAATATATGTTATTTTAAGCAAATTTCATAAGCGTTTATAAGGGAGTCCCTAAGGTAAAGTCTGAAATATAAAGGGGTCCGCAAGTCAAAAAGTTTGAAAACCCCTGGATTAGAGAATATGTGGGGATGAGAGAAACATGTATGGTAATGCCTCAATATATGAGTTAATTTGTTCCCGGAGACTGCTCGTAAAGCAGAACAATAATTTCCCATAGTAGCAATGTTATAAATCGTAATTTGTTCCCAGAAAAATATTTTACCTTTAAAACTTTATAATACTCGTAAATAAATGGCAATAGAACAACAGTAGAATGTAAAGAATATTTTATGTAAAGTAAAAAGAATGTTAAGTTCATTTATAATAAAAAATATAATTGTTTTCTGAATCACTTCCACTTGCACTAGATTTGTGCACACCATCACTTGTAGACTTGATCACAAGCACTCGTAGACAGACTTGTAGATTTCTTTTTAAAAAACAAGTCTAAAGTTGTTTGCTTAAAAGCTTTTTTCGCTATCAATTTCTCAGTAACATGTAGAAGCGTTTGTTATGGTAGTAGAAACTTTTGCACTTTGTTCAGAGTTTGGATTTTGTGCTTGAAAAAGTTATAGAATAAAACTTATAAACCCTGGGTCTTGTAAAGCGGGTCCTCATAAAGTGAGGTATTACTGTATAATAACAGAGATGGATGTCAGGGGTATGTAGGAGCAGTTATAGTGAGTGGGGTGGGGGACAAAGATGGGAGGGAAGCTGTCAACAGTAGAGATGACAAAGTGATGAGAATGACAGCAAATAAAGTAATGACAGTCCTAGATGTATCTCAGAGGGGACAGCTAAGTAACTGGAGGTATAAAAAGGGGTGATCAGAGGAAAATAAAATGAGAAGGAATGATATTAATAATGAAGGATGGCTTTTAAAAGGCAGTGGTTCCAAGGAGAGGAGAGGTAGCACAAAGAAGGTTAGAATATGTGCATATCGTGCTCTTATAATTATAGTAGCTGAATAGTGTCATAATAGTGTGGAGAGGTGGATGTTAGGAAATTGAGGTTTGACAGGGCATATAGACATAAGGATAATGCTGTTAAGACCTCATCTTCCTTGAGATGGACAGGTCTTCTTAACTGCAATGACTTGCCAATCATCTCTATCTTTTGTCGTCTTTTCCACTCTTGTACATTGCTTATATGGCTCTCACAAGCCATTTTTTTCTACCCTTAGCTTCCTTTGGGACCACCAGAGTACAGAGCAAGGGACCCTTGAAGGCTCTCCAAGTACAATGGCTTACTTTAAGCTAAAGACTTCTGCAGCTGTCTTAGTAGAGAGTATCAGTAGTATTTCTCCCTGGTATAAAACCCAACTGTATCTCATCTAACATAATTGTCTTCCTAATTAATTGGGCTGTAACTCTTTCTGTAATTCTCATAACGAGGTCCAGCAATTTGATACCTCTGTAATTACTTCTATCTAAGGTATCTCCTTTACGTTTGTAACAGTTGACTGTATTGCTGCAAAGCCACGGATATTTTAAGTATTTCAGTGGTGATTCCTGATGGACTAAGGGCTTTCTTTACCTTCATATCTTTAATTATTGAATCACACTACTATTGACTAGGATAACTGGTCACTCTGCTGAGTACATAGAGAAAATCCAGATATAACTTTTTATAATAGCATTTCTATGCTTCTTTTTAGAATCACTAAGTGCATGTGTACCATTATCCAATTGACCTTGCAGGGTTTATAGAAAAAGTCACATGGCCCATTGCGTATGCAAAATTTTAGCTATCTATATAAAATGCACATAATCACACATTCGCACGCATATTTGTAAATATGTGTATATGTAATGAGTATCTATAATGGTATGTGCATATATATATATATATATATATAGATATATATATATATATATATATACGTATGTGTGTGTGTGTTTCGTTTGCGCATTTACTATACGTTTTTAACACACACACACACCACACACACACACACACACACACACACACACACACATATAATAATAATAATAATAATAATAATAATATTGGGGATAAAATCCAAAATTACAAGTAAAAACTCAATTAAAATCAATTTATTAAGAATTAAAATTAAATTAAGTTTCACAGTATAAAATATATATAAATATATAATTTTAGGGAAAAGAACCAAGATTTATGAACTCATCGATGAAAATCCACTGTCACATATAGAAAAAATTTATAATTAAAAGCACAATAAATAAGTATAATATAATACAAAGTAAATATCATAAGATTATATATATATATATATATATATATATATATATCCCACTTTATATTTCTCACGGTGGTGCACCAGCATGACCGCAGCCACTTGGCTGAAACACATAAATAAATAAATAAATACACGCACATATATCCCCCCCCCCCCGCATGTAAGTATGTATGTAATCAATACAATATTAATTGTACTGAAACAGTGCTGTGTGTATACGGTCACGCCAGACTAATAATACTATCATTTCCCTCCGTATCAACATAACCAATGAACCGATGATTATATATTTACGACGAAGGCTATGCAGTAGAGTGCTCATGACTCAAAAACCCTTACTCATCATGTTGTTTTTTCAGTGCCGATGTTTCACTTCGACCTTTTTTTTTTTTTTTTTTTTTTCACACCCGTCCCGTTGTATGTTATTGCGTTATGTAATCCCCGTTTTATTTCATAACTGTTTATCATAGATAAGAATGTATTTATCGAGAAAGTAAACACGCTTAAATGAGAATTACAATACATCGAGAAATTATGAAACTTGGTCTACGATTATTATCATTATTATTATTGTCGCTGTTGTTTAAACCCAGATCATCCCTGATGAGTAGCCGTACGATGGTCACTGATATTTGCGGTTGTCCCGTTGTGTCCTTCATTTTTTTAAAGGGGGTAGTGTATTCGCGGGAACTTGGTTGCTATTTCTAGCTCGCCGGATGACTGCGGAGAAGCTCTTTTGTTCGTGGCCCGCGATTATAATACTGCGGTCTATTTTCGTGCGCTAGGTTTTTGGTCCATAAAGATATTGATGACTGTTACATAATAGATACATGGCCTGAAATTCCAGGGATAAATTATACTTATTTATACTACGAGTCATATTTATTCCAATATTTGGCTTGTACTCTATTTTATTTATCCTAGGGTAAATTTTGATCTTTTCACCCGCACGATTTTCACGAAGAAAAATAAAAATCGGATTTTTTGCATGGAATCAAGTACCCTGACATCATAATATGCTGCAAACCCCTTATTTTTGTTCCGAAAAATGGTGGTAGTGAGGGGAAACCGGACCCCCCACACACACACACACATCCTGGAATCATTGGAATTTTTTTTTTTTCTGTTGAATGAATTCTGGTGACCTAATGTGCTACAAAACCCTTTTTTGGGGTCCGGAAAACGAGGTAGGGCGAGGTGGAACCCTCGGAAATTTCACCCCCCACCCCCATTTTCAAATATTTTTTGCTATTTCTTTCTTTACCCATAATTTTAGATAACATTTTGCAGAAATACGTTTTCGAGAGAGTGTGGATTACATTAAATTGAGAATTCAAAGAAGTTTGCAATGAATAAGTGAAAATGCAGAGGTTATAGAAGTTAGTGGTAACAAAGTGTGTGGAGAGATAACGAACAATAAATTCATCTACAAAAAAAAAACGTTAGAGTTTTTGCATGTATTAGTGAAACGAAGTGTAATATTAAAACAAAATATCTTTTTCCTACCTAGTATAATCACTGTATATAATGTATATAATAATGCCAGATTGCAGAATAGATTTGAAAAACTAATTTTGCGATTTTTGAGCCGAAAAACTAATTTTGCAATTTTTGGTGCCGAAATGAGTTTCATTTTTGTGTGGGGAGAGAGAGAGTTAGTGAGTGAGTGAGTGGGTGATGAAGTTTACCTAAACTTTGACTGGTGTAACAATATATCAATTATATATATATCATTATATATCATCATCGTTTAACATCTGCTTTCCATGCTGGCATGGGTAGGACGGTTTGACTGAGGACTGGCAAGCCTGGAGGCTGCTGTCAGACTCCTGTCTGTTCTGGCAAGGTTTCTACAGCTGGATGCCCTTCCTTACGCCAACCACTCCGACAGTGTAGTGGAAGCTTTTCAAGTGCCACAGGCATCGATCACGCTCGAATGGTACTTTTTTGTGCTGCTAGCACTGACTGAGGCAGATGCCAGCCAGTGTTAGAATGGTGGCAGCTGATGAAGGAAATGTTCTCTTTGTGGCCTGTGTGTTTTCTGTACTCTGTTCCTCATTTTGTCTGTTTTGTTTGCAATGTCATGTACCCAGATATGCATCTATATATACATGTAGATGTAGGTATGTACATACATGTACGTATATATGCATATACTCATTTATTATTTGTATATATATATATATATATACCAAAGTAAACACATACATATGAAACAAGGTGGGAAAATAGTACTCGGATACTGGTGGTAGAGTAATATGCTTCATCATTATTAAAGCTGCTAAAACATCACAAGAATATCACAAAAAACTGCTACTTGGTGTTTCACGTTCCTGTTCATCAGACAGTTTAGATTGAGAATGGAACAAAATAAAGTTTGTATGTATAAAATATACAATTTGCATTGACAGATACACTCTTGAAAGTGGTTTCTTTTCATCGGCCCTTTCAACTAACGGTTTTTTCTAATCAATGCTGATAGGTTTAAAATCATATGATGTGAAATTGAGCAGTTTTTTTTTTTTCTGATATTTCTTCTGCTTTAATAATAATAAAGTATATATATGTTTGTCCACCACCATCGCGTGACAACCAATGTTGGTGTGTTTACGTCCCAGTAACATAGCTCTTCGGCAAAAGATACCTATAGAATATGTACTAGGGTTACAAAGAATAAGTCCTGGGGTTGATTTCTTCGACCAAAACCCTTTAAGGCAGTGCTCTGGCGTGGCTGCAGTCCAATGACTGAAACAAGTAACAGAAATAACATTTCAAGATAATCCTAAAAAGATGGCATGATTATGGCAAGGCTACTTCATCATCATCATCATCATCATCGTCGTCATCATTCAATGTCCAGTGTCCATGCTGTTTAGACACTGAACTCTGGCTAGAAATGAACGGTACAGTCCAGATCCTTCACCCTCATTATGCCAAACTCATGGCCTCTAAGTACCTTGTTCACAAGAACACAGCGATTGCAGACAATGCCAAGTTCAACATTCTGATAGCTGGCTTGGTGAGAGTGATGAGGAATGTGTCTCGCATGTGTGTCCTTATGGAATTGGAAAGACACACACAACACTTCATCCACCACTGGCTACAACCAAAGGGACACAATTAAAGTGTGTAAAGGAGCCAGGAGTAAGTTCAAAGCCATCATAAAGAGTGATGCTAAAGCGATCAGCCTGCTGTACAGGAGTAAATCTTGGAACAGTATGGAAAGGACCAGTAATAAGATAAATAAGGTCAACACTTGATATGAAAACAAAATATACCAGAGTGTCATGTATATAGTGAACTAGCACACCTTTTTAGAAAAATATTAAGTAAGGCTAATCTACGAATTAAAGTAGTGGAGGGGCCTGATGCCCCTTTAAAATCCTTGCTCTGCAATACCTATTCCTTTGATAAGTCCCCCTGTACGGAGTACAATTGTGTTGTATGTAGGATGAACCCACAGGTTAACTGTAAGGTTAGGAGTGTAGTGTATAGCTTATGATGTACTGAGGGACGGTGCAGAAACATGACAACTACCTGCATTGGTGAGACTGCATGCAGCATATGAGAGCGTATAGGTGAACATTGGCGAGAGCTCAAAGAAGGGAAAAACTTATCAGTGCTCTACCCACATGCTTAGGCAGAACATGGAAGCTCGATTGATAGCATAGAGGTTAAAATACTATCAACACATAGAACTGACATGAAACTTAGACAGATTACAGAGGCTACACACATAACAGTAGACAGACCGAATCTCAATACAAAACACGAATGGAACAGTAACATCCACCACCACAACACACCACATGACTAAAGACAGCAGTGATGAGATGTGAGAGGAGGAAAAAAAAACGTAAATAATACACAAAAACACAAACGGTAATACACACAGTATTTCAACTGGCCATATCCAGTCGAAATATTCTATCTGTCTTATGTTCAAGCTATCAAGATCTGGCCTCTTACACCTATCCTACAATGTCATTGTAAAAATATGCAATCACATCATCAAAATCTCAAAGCTATAAGATAATGCATAATTAATTTAAAATGATGTGAATAAATAATTATTGCATATAACAGAATAATCTGAATGCTAAAGGTTTAGGCTGGAACCTCTGCAAATTTCTGTAACAAAGTGGGTTCACTTGTCTTTTTGAATAGAATGCCAATCTGTTTCAGAGATTCCGTTAGCAGGATTTGAACTTTTGGCTGTCAGACTGCTTCTTCAATCATCTTGACCAGTGGTTCTCAACTGGGGATCATATAAGATTTTATTGTTAAAATTTGTCTGCAGTAAATTGGTTATACTTCTACTTTACGCAGAATATTTTAACAATTTCTTTCATGCAATTCCAAATGATATTTAATTATAAAAATATAACAGGATTTTTAAAATATTGAGTGGCTATTAGGGTCCATCTGAGTAAAATAGAAATCGAAGGGTCTGCAGGTAAAAAATGGTTGAGAAACACTGATCTAGACATTAGAGTTACTTCTGTCTAGGTAATCCAAAACATTGATTGTGAGAATATGCAAAGTTATGATAATCTTGTGGGTATCTAACCCTTAGTATTCAATTACTTTATCAAATGTAATGCTTATTTATTCACTTTGTTTTGAATTAATCATAAATTATCTTGTAACTTAGAGATTTCAATAAGATGACAGGTTATTTTTAGAATGACTTTATACAATGGGTGTGAGAGGCCAGATCTGCTAGTTTGAACATAAAGCAGCTTGAATATTTTTGGCCGGATATAGCTGGTTTAAA
The DNA here is from genome assembly GCF_046866305.1 of Octopus bimaculoides. Taxonomy (NCBI): domain Eukaryota; kingdom Metazoa; phylum Mollusca; class Cephalopoda; order Octopoda; family Octopodidae; genus Octopus; species Octopus bimaculoides. The sequence continues at coordinate 53,201,920 of NC_142930.1, read as the reverse complement.
TGCTACAGGGTTAAACTACATACTTCAATCTTTCAGCCAGCAAATATGAATGGACAATTCAAATATTAAGATACTGTAACAGATGCACTCATCATAATACATGATATCTTTCTTGAGGATATTTCACTCTTATATTTTCTTGGTAATGTTTGACAAATTTAAAGTGTTGATTCAGTGTTGTTTTTTTATTAAATACAAGCAATATAAAATGTTAAATCTCAGTGAGTGGTTGGACAAGTTTAGCAACTATAAGTTTTATACAGCATTTCTATGTGTTTATTTTTGTTTGTATTATGAAGCAAGACTATCTCGTAAACTTGAGATATTTTTTTAACAAAGATATAAAGTGCAGGTAGAAGGCTTACATGTTTCTTAAGGTGACAAGATAGCGTATTAAATTTCTTACATAAAGCTGACACATGTTTAAAGTTGGGAAATTCCTTGTTATGGGTTTATGATGAAAATATTTAAGATAAGAAAAAAATAAGTACTGGAGTCGGTTCATTTGACTAAAATTTCTTCAAGGCAGTGCTCCTGCATGGCCACAATCCTGAAACGATAAAAGATTGTTTCAACTGTTTGGTTAATCAATCAGTGGATGGAATGATAAGGGTAGATTTATACAGCAATGATCCATTTACTTTGTTCAAACAGATTCATTTGATTGTAACTGTAGTAAAATCAATCTGTATGCAATGTATCTCCTTTGTAAGAAATCATGCTAATATTATTGTAAGAAGGATGTGTGACTACAACGAATGTGTTTAGTTTGATATTCTTTAGAGAGGCTGGTTGTTCTTATTGCTGGTTAGCCCCAGTCCAACTATGATCAAACAGTCCTATAATCTAAGGCACTCCAGCTTAGCTTTTTAGAGGTGTGTAAAATTACATTACTTAATGTCTCCTGTGTTTATATAAAATTGTAGGGTGTAATATGAACAAGACTTGACTGCTATTTCTAGCAGGTCAAGTGACATATAGAAGCTTCCTCATCGGCTTTGTGTCCTAAAGCCTAATAACCTTAATATGTGGACAGTTTAACTGAGAGAATTATCTGAAATTGTAAGTATAGATAAATGAAAATGAAAATAGTCCTCATTCTAAATTTAGATCATAAGGTTTGTATGATAAAACCATTGGAGAAGGTTGTGATTTTTGACAAACAAAACTTTTATTCTTTTCTTACACAAAGAAACAAATACTACTGTTACTACAAATGATAAAATGTTGAGTGAGTTCGAATGTTATTGTTCTTGGTGTAATTGTAGTAGTAGTCAAAAAGTTAGATACTGGTCATTGTGTTGCTGTCACCAATTGTTCAATGTAGTTGTTGTTAGCAGCTGCCCATGTTTGCTTGCTGTCTCATTTCTGCTGTCTCACAATGCTTTCTCTGGTATATCCCAAAGCTCTCTGTCAAGTAGTCAAGGTGTGCTGAATTTATACTGATGGTTTGGCTCAGAAGGAAGCATGCCAAAAGATGAAATTGTTACTGGAGCCTAATCAACACAAAGTCGTGGTTGGTTAGATTTTGTTGATCATGTGGGTAATATTCTAGTGAATTGCAACATCTGGTGTAATGATCTGACTGCTGAATATTCCTGTTGCAGGTTGATTGAGATAACTGATCATAGCTGGAAAGATTCCCTGTTTAGGGAGGCCTAAAATAGTGTGGATATATTGTTCTTTCTCACAATTACAAAAGCAAATTTTTGATTATTATTGATCGGATTATGGAATGGAGAAAATAGCTATGTATCAAACTAAAATATCTTACAAAATATATTTCTGTTCTAACATTTTGACTGCAAATTCTACTAGGTTCAGTTTAACTTTTCAAGCCCTCATGGTTGATAAAATGCATACCAAATTTCTTTTTAGGCGTCATTTCAGTTGACTATACTCTTCTTTCATATATATCTTTGTGATAATATGAGAAATGAATAATACATTTTTATGTATACTCATACATAACATGATTTATATCAAAAAACTAAATATTGGGTCATCCCATAAATAATGCTGCTTTTTCAATTGCATAAACTAAAAGTCAGAGGAGGACGGGATAAACTACCTGCATCAACTTGCTATAAAAGCTGGAAGTAATTTTACTTTGTTCTTAATCTTAGTGCAAGTCTTGAAAAGTGCAGTTCGATTTTAACAATTATTTTTTCAAAGCCATAATGGAAGTGACAAAGGAGCATATTTGGCATATTTTGCTTTATGAGTTCAATAAAGGCAACAATGCAACGGAAATATTAATGCAGTATATGAGGATCAGACAATAAGCATAAGCCAGTGTCAATGGTGGTTCCAGAAATTCCAAGCTGGAAACTACAGCCTAGAATACGAGCATTGTCCTGGAAGATCTGTAGAGCTTGACAAGGACATCCTGCAAACCCTGATGGAAGAAAATCCCTTCATAACTGTTGGGGAACTAGCAGAGAAGCTTGGATTTGGTCATTCAACCATTCATTGACACTTGCATGCCATCAAAAAAGCCAGCAAATTGGGTTCCTCACAAACTTTATGAGTCTAATCACGTGCAGAGAGTGAACATGCGCTCTTCTTTGCTATCACGTTTCATGAATAAACCATTTTAGGACTGAATAATGACTGGTGACGAGAAATGGGTTCTCTGTAAAAATGTCAAGTGCCGAAGACATTGGGTAGGGAAAGGAGAAACACCGGCACCCCAGGCTAAAGAAGGTCTTCACCCACATAAGGTGTTCCTATCTGTTTGGTGAGATATGAAAGGTTTAGTCTACTTGGAACTTTTAAACCCAAACCAAACAATAACAAGGGAGATCTACTGCAAGCAGCTTGAGTGGCTTAAATCAGCGCTAGAAGAAAAACGACCATCTTTGGTTTCAAGACGAAAGGGGATCTTCCATCAGGATGATGCTTGACTACATACAGTGAAGATGACATTCCAAAGGCTGGAGCAGTTTGAATGGGAAACAATGCCCCACCCACTATATTCGCCGACATTGTTCCATCTGATTATCACTTATTTCACAGTCTTCAAAATCATTTGGACGGAAAAAATATGAATTCTGTAGATGAGGTCAGAACAGTACTGGAGGAGAATTTTTCATCACGGACTAGTGAATTTTGGAAGTGGATCCTTGCAAGTCTACCAGATAGATGGAAGAGCATTGCAGAAAATGAAAGAGTGTATATTTTAGATTAAAAAAGAACTTTGTTTATCTTAATTCTGAAAAATAAAAGAAATATAAAAATCCACAGTATTTATGGGATGACCCAATACATGTCCAGTTGCTTAATTACTCTCTCACTTTCTCTGTCTGTCTGTCGTTCCCCCTTTTCTCTATCCCTCAGAAATGTGTATATTGCAGTGTTTCTACTATTACTCCAAACAGGTGTTTTCTTTTGAGTTTGTAAACTATTTCCTATCATAAGTTATAAAGGCACAACACACCCAACTCCTTGTCTCTTCATGTAATGTTCTTTCTCTCAGCCCTTAAGCCTTTCAACTAACATTCTATCTTTTCTTTTTTTTTTCTTCTTGAGAACTACCTCTCAATAACATTTTCATCTCTTCTCTGTACCAAATACAGAAATCTAATTAGGTCACTTTAAGACAAGAAATTTGTATCATAGAACCAGGGAGGTTGTTATAAAAAGGGTTAAATAGGAGGGTAGTTAGTGTCCATTTCCAGTTAGGGGAATATATAACAATAGTAGGACTTAAAATATATTCTTAAGATAGTGAATGTATCTTATCGTGAAGATAGCTTGCTTCCTTTGTATTCATGATTTCTCAGCCAAGTTTAGGAGTTCTATGGTCGTTGAGGATTCTACTGTTTCCTAAATAATCTGAAAGTGAATTACTATTTACTTCAGGACATTAGTATTTTTGAAATAACTGTTGGCCTACATATAATGTCTGTGATCATAATTTTAATTGGCCTCCTATCTAACATGTAATTACCTTTCAGCTGCATTTATTAACCACAAGACTTTCTTCCTTCTTGTAAATTTACTTTTAAATAGTCAGTCTATTATAGCAACAAATTCATGTATTTTTTTCACAGGCACCAATGCCTTGTCTTTTGTTTGTGTACAGCTTACCATTTGTTCTTTCATCTAAACCATTTATTTCGCATGTTCCAGTTTTCATGTATCGCTGTTCAAATTCCTTTCTCTTTCCAGTTGGACCACAACTGTAGTGCTGGTGCCAACATAACATACTACAACTTTGATTTAATTTTTTCATTTTATTTTGCATTGGGTGAATGGGGGTAGGCCTTACACAACACCTGATTTATCACAATCACCTTGAATTAACAAGGGACTGTAGTAGAAGACACTTGCCCAAGGTGCCATGCAGTGAGACTGAACTTGGAACCATGTGGCTAGGAAGGAAGCATCTTACCACACAGCCACAACTGTGCCTATATAGGTGTTTTTTGTGGGGGGTTTTCTGATATGGTTTAGTCAGAAGAGGAAGGGCTGCACCTATGATATTTGCAAGGCCTCCAAGACTAGGACAAAGAAGGAAGAAACTATTACTGATTGGATTTACTGCAATAGCAAGCAGGGCATCAGTATATCAAGCTATCCTCAGGTAGGAGACATGGTTATGATTTTTAGAACAGAGGAGACTTGATCTAACACACTTGTGGATAACATTAAACCCGAGACAAATTAAAGGTACAGTTACTCTAACATGCTTCTTCATAGTTTTTGTCTACCTATTTTCACTCAGTAGGCTTGGGTCAAACCAAGGCTCTGGTAGAAGACATAGAATATACCATGTAGTTCAATTGAACTTTTTAACCATAGAACTATTCCTGTAACCATATTTGCAATATACTGGCGTTGCATCCAAGGGAAAATTTATTATATTCATAGGCACAGGCATGGCTGTGTGATGAAGAAGTTTGCTTCAGAATCATGTGATTATGGTTTGGTCTTATTGCATGGACATTATTGGCTAACATAATATACCATAGCCACAGGTTGGCCAATACCCAGTACATCAAATTGCTTGATAAAAACTGAAGAAGCCCATTGTATGTATATTTTTGTGTGTGGGTGTGTGCTTTTGTATTTCCTCTTCATTGTCGTGTGTTCTCTATGCATCCGTTTTCTTAATGGTTATGTTGTTTACTTGCAATTCTCTGCATAATTATGTCTAAACTGTTTGTTGTTTGATTGACTGAGCACAGCCAGTGTTTTCCAAGAAGAAAGAAAATGAGAAAGACAGAGAGAAAATTCAATCACCAGTACTAGACTGGTATTTTGTCAGTTGTAAAGTGGTGAGGGTGGGGAAAAACACAAGCACAAAGCCAAACACACACACACACAGGGGCTTCTTTCAGTTTTTAGTTACTAAATGCACTCACAAGACTTAGGTCTACTCGAAGTTATAGTTGAAGACACTTGCCCAATTTGCCATGTGGTGGGACAGAACCTTAAACCACGTGGCTGGGAAGTAAACGTCTTACCACACAGTCATGCCTGCATCCATGGCAAAGATTATTTGTTAAAGTTTAGTTTGTATTTCACTGGGACTGAGAATACTGACATTTTGAGCAAGTACTTTATTGGAGAGAGAAGTCTTTTCTTTCATCTCCATTGAAGAGCTTTGATTGAAATATCAGTATTTGTCTTTCCTTGGTAAATAGACTTAACCAAATAAGCAAACTTTATCAAAATAAGAATATAAATTTGCATTTGTAATTCAGTTTTTGATAGTTTATTGTCATGTGCTTTACACTGAAGTATTTTTGAAAGTTCAGTTTAGTTATCTGGAGCACATACTCACATAAACTAGAAGCTTCATTGCACACTGAAGCATATAAACTGCATGTATACAATGACTCACTAGACCTCACAAAGCTTTTATCCTCTACCTAACTTTATCATTTATTTACCAACTTCTGATTGTAGAATTATACCAAAAGCTTTGTCTAAGTTAATGAATGCATTAATCCTTTAACATTTAGATTACTCTATCATGTGTAATTCTTATTTACTCACATTGTTTTGAATTAATCATGTATTATATCATAACTCTGATATTTTGATGATGTGTTTATTTTTAGAATGACATTATAGGGTAGGTGTGAGAAGCTAGATCTGGCCAATGTGAACATAGGACAGGTGGAATATTTGGGTTGAATATAGCCTGTTTAAATATTAAAGGGTTATAGGGGTCCTACCAATTTATAGTTGTTGTTTATCTCAAGATCAAACCTGATTGAGCAGGTCTATGATCAAAGGGAGATTTGATTGCCATTTGTAGTAGTTCTAGTGCTCATGTCTTACCGAGATTATGCTATCTGTAGTTTTCCTTCAATAGTAGTTTCACCATTAATCTCTATAATCTTTGTGCTCAATTGTTAGCTGAAGTCTGTTTCCGATTCATTATAATTGATTGCACTGTTATATGTACATACTATATATGTGTGTGTGTGTGTGCATATATATATATATATAAGCAATCAATGCACACACACATGTATACATACACACATACATACAGATAGACATATATAATATATACATACATATACATATATATATATATATATATATATATATATATATATATATATATATTATATATATATGTATATATATATATATATATATATATATATTATATATATGTATATATATATATATATATATATATATATATATATATATATATATATATATATATATATATATATAAACATACTTATATTTGCATATAAGTACATACATAAACATACGTATGCACATATATACACATGTACATATGCATGCATGCACATATATACATTCAAATACAAACACCTATTTACACACATGCTCATGCTCCTACAATATATATGCTCTTACATATTCACTTACACCTGGTTGCATATACGCACACAACATATATACACATGTACACATATGCACACATATATCATCATCATCATCGTCGTCGTTTAACATCCGCTTTCCATGCTAGCATGGGTTGCACGATTTGACAGAACTGGTGGACCAGGAGGCGACACCAGGCTCCAATCTGATTTGGCAGAGTTTCTACAGCTGGATGCCCTTCCTAACGCCAACCACTCCGAGAGTGTAGTGGGTGTTTTATGTGCCACCGGCATGAGGGCCAGTCAGGCGGTACTGGCGACGGCCTGGCTCGAAATGGTGTATTTTACGTGCCACCTGCACAGGAGCCAGTCCATCGGCACTGAAAACGATCTCGCTCCAATGTCTTTTCATGTCCCACTGGCACAAGTGCCAAGGAGGCGACGTTGGTAACGATCAATGGCCACGCTCGAAATGGTGTATTTTGTGTGTCACCTGCATACGGGCCAGCCCATCGGCACTGGCAACGACCTTGCTTGAATGTCTTTTCATGTGCCACGAGCACAAGTGCCAGGAAGGCGACGAACAATCTTGTTCGAATGTCTTTTCACGTGCCACTGACACAAGTGCCAGGAAGGCGACATTGGTAACGATCACGCTGGTGCTATTTACGTGCCACACTGGTACAAGTGCCATCTCGATTTCGCTTTCGCTTGCCCCAACAGGTCTTCGCAAGCCGAGTTTAGTGTTCCTACAAATTTAGTTCGATTCCGATTTCACTTGCCTCACCATGTCTTCGCAAGCGGAGTTTAGTGTCCAATGAAGGAATGTTACACGTAAGTGGGCTGGCTACATCCCTGGCAGAGGCCTTGGATTTTGGTCTCACTTGGCTTGCCGTGTCTTCTCATGCACAGCATATTTCCAAAGGTCACGATCACAAGTCATTGCCTTGGTGAGGCCTAATGTTTGGAGGTCGTGCTTCACCACCTCACCCCAGGTCTTCCTGGGCCTGCCTCTTCCACGAGTTCCCTCAACCGCTAGGGTGTGGCACTTTTTCACACAGCTATCCTCATCCATTCTCGCCACATGACCATACCAGCGCAATCATCTCTCTTGCACACCACAACTGATGCTTCTAATGTTCAGCTTTTCTCTCAAGATACTTACACTCTGTCTAGTATGCACACTGACATTACTCATCCATCGGAGCATACTGGCTTCATTCCTTGCTATTCTTATTCTAGCAGCTACACTTTCAGTGCACCCACCCCCACTACTAAGTTGGTCACCCAGATATCAGAAGCTATCAACTACCTCTAGATTTTTCTCCCTGGAATGAGACAGAAGTTGTTTCCTGCATATTTACAGTGTTTATTGCACCTGAACACCTGCCACATACAAAAACTAACTTCCTAGTTAACCTGCCTTTGATATTGCTGCACCTCTTATGTGTCCATAGCTTGCACAGGGTACATCTTATAGAGTTTCTACCTACACCTTTTCTACAGATTGAGCAGGGCCATCTACCTGAAGGGTTTTGTGTTTTATCTACCTTCCTACTTATTAGGACTTTGGTTTTAGCTAGTTTGACTCTAAGGCCCTTCGATTCTAGTCCCTGCTTCCACACTTGAAACTTCTCCTCTAGTTCTGATAGTGACTCAACATATATATTTATAAATAAATACATGAACATAGACACTCCTATGCATGCATGCAAACACAAATATAAATTTTCATGCATTTATGTAAAAACTTTATACTCAACCCATACAAAGAAATGCAGATATAATCCTGCATACAAATCCACACAAGTATGCACATACACTATTATGTGTGTTAAGCTAAATTCCTTGAAATACTTGCATACTACTTATCATAACAGTGTATAGATAGCTACTGCCTTTATAAATGTATATACAAATACAAGGAGGGTCTATCACCATCATCATCATCAGCATTTAATATTTGCTTTCCATGCTGGCATGGGCTGGATGATTTGACGAGCTGGCTTGGCAGAAGACTGCACTAGGTTTCAGTGTTTGTTTTGGCATTGTTTTTATGGCTGAATGCTCTTCCTAACACTGACCACCCTGCAAAGTGAACTGAGTGTTTTTTATGTAGCACTAGCACAGGTGAAGTTAGTTTTGGAATGGTGTTTGCATCTGGATGCCCTTCCAAATGCCAACCATTTTACAGTGTGGACTGGATACTTTTTACATGGCACCAGCACTGGCAGGGTCACCAAGTAACTTGCCAGACAAAGGTTAGAGTGTGATAAAGTGACAGAAACAGGTGTCTTGCTGTAGAGGAGATACATGGTTACCTAGTCAGAGAGAGAGAGAGAAAGAGGGAGAGAGATGGTGGCCAAGTGCCAGGGTATACTCACAACAAACAGAGATCAGAATATAAAGGGATGGTAGAGTAGAGCAAGGGAGAGATGGATGGTGGTAAAGTACCATGGTATACCCTCAAGGTATGGGGTCAAAATATAAAAGCTAGGGAGTAGAGTGACTTCAAAGAGTGTGTGTGTGGGGTGGGGGATACAGTGACTGGTGAAACCAGGGTGTATAGAGGGTTGTAGAGCAACAGGATAGCAATGATACAGTGAGCATGGAAATGAGGACAGGGTTGTGGAGCATGAGATAAGCATAAGTTAAGTACATGAAAAGAGGAAATGTGAAGAAGAGAAGAGATGTAGTTTGGTTTGTTGGGGTAGGGTGTGGGAAAAGTTTTATTGTTGTTACATGTGGGTGGAACCCATAGTGCTTCTAAAACTCAGTTTTGTTGACGTGGGTGAGTCTTCTCAAGAACCTCATATCATCAGACATCTCAGTATATTGTCATTTCCTCAATGTAGCCCAACATCCTGAGATTGGTCCTCACCACTTTATCCTATATCTTCCTGGATCTCCCTCTTCCACAGGTGCCATCCACTTTCAGTGATTGGCACTTCTTTATACAGCTTTATGCACTTTATACACTTCTTTATTCATATGCATCACATGTTCAAACTAACGCAGTCTCTTCTTTTGCAAGCTGCGTCTAATTCCTTTTAAGCCTAACTTTTCTCTCAACACATTTGCTCTTTGTCATACATGCACACTGATGTTGCACATCCAATGGAGCATGCTGCCTTCATTCCTGTCTAGTCTGCACATGTCTTCTTCATTCAGAGCCCATGTTTCACTACTATGGATATAGCCATTCATACACAAGCATTATACATTTTATCTTTCATTCTGAGGGAGGCCTTTTGTTGCCAACAGAGGTAAAACTCTTAGCTCTGTGAACTATGTTTTTTTTAAAACGTAATTTTATGAAGAACGGATTATGCTAGACTGTGTTATCTATTAGTGAATTGCGTGGGTTTGAAGTGTCTGAGTGATTTGTAAGTTTTATGTAGGCATATAATTAGTTCAGAATTTTTATTTAGTAGTTTGGAAGAGACTATTAAAATCTCAAGTGATTTGGTGGTGCATAATTGGCAAGGCTTATGGTTATCAGAATAAGGTTTGGATAGTGAGAGTATTTTCTGCTTTATAGTACAGGGTTTATTATTTTCTTTTAGTGACCAGATGTGTTGTGATAAAGGAGTATTTCTTCTGCTGGTGTTATGGAGAAATGTGTTTGTTTATAATAACTACTCTTAAATGTGTTGGCTCTAAGATTGATGTATGTTAGATTTGAAGAGTGGACTAATTCTTAGGTCAAGAACTTTCTGTCTAATGGGTATGTATTTGTGTTGGTGAAGTTACAGTTGGTGGATATTCTGTGTAAAAAGTTTTTGTTTATTTGTACTAATACCTGTTGACCTATATCACCTGAGTCTCTTTGTACACAACATTTTGAATTTACATAGAGAATATTCTCAACTCTCTCCTGTGATATGCTAATAGCATTGGCTATCTGATTTTTAGTCAGTTGCCTGCCATCCATCTCATGTGGTGAACATAATCAATGTTTTCCTTGATGGTGACAGCTGCAGGACATCTAGACCTTGGGTCATCTTCAGGACTCTCCTTTCCCCCAATTTTGGATTGTTGATAAAGCTGGAATGGCATCCCCTAATGTAGCAACCATGTTAGCATGAATGTCGTTGGGGGCTAAACCCTTTTTCTGCAGGTACTTGATAACATCATGATGCCAAATTTGTCAGTTTTCAAGAGATGACTCTACTAGTTACTTTTGAAGTGTTCTTTGAACAATGAGATGTCAGTTTACCTGAACAGAAACAATGCAGTTATTAATAAGAAGGGTTGAAATCAATGCATGCAAGATTTCACAGCTCTAGCATCACTCCTTCATTGTCAGCCTATAAACTTTTCAGCCTATCCTTGTAGTTTTTGTTTTGTTTTGTGTATTTCCCTACTTATTTGTTTTTACTTTTATGTTATTTGGACTTTTATTTTGCAGTTTATCAACCAATGGCTGAAGACCTACTCAGTACCTGTAGAGTTAGTAAGCAGTGTTATTGATGAAATAACAGTTTCCATACCATGGTCAACATTGCTAGGGAGCAGCACCCTATTTGAGGTTCATGGATTGAAACTAGAACTCAGACCAAAATGCCGCTCAGAAAATGGTAATTTTGAATATATGTCAATGAAAATTTAGTCTTCTATCTTGTTATAATCACAATTGTACACAGGGTAACTCATGGAGTGGGGGCTGTAAGGCCCATGGTGAATTTGAATGTAGAATTTTATTATAAATATTGTCTACTACAGTAATAACCTTGAGCCTCAGGAAACAGCTTTATAACTTTTCTTCTATCAATTTGCTTGAGTACAGATTTCCCTATACTCCTAGTTCATGGTTTTGGGATCAGTTGTAAGATGAACTACTAGTTTTAAAGATATCTACATTTAGATATCTACTTGGTTTTGAAAACTAGTAGTAAAACAGCAAATATTTATATATCAAAAATATTTAACCACCTAACATTCAGATTACTCTGTCAAATGCAATGCTTATTTATTCACATTGTTTTGAATTGATCATGCATTATATTGTAGCTTCAACATTTCCATAACGTAATTGTTTATTTTCAGAATGACATTGTAGGGTAGGTGTAAAAGGCAGAATCTGGCCATTTTGAACAAAAAACAAAAAAAAATATTTGGGCTGGTTTAAACACTTGAGGGTTAAGAAAGTAAAGGGTATGAAAATAATTTGTGTACAATGTTGATATGTTATGCTTTTCCCCCTATAATGCAGATATATATTCTCAGACTCTTTAGCTAAAAATTCAATACCTTCTTCAGTTGTTTATTTTTTAAAAATTTCTATTTGTGTGTCACAGATAATTTCAGCAGTTCTAAATACTTTCTTGGTGTAAAGTTAAAGCTATCTTATTTTCATAGGGCCTTCATTTGAAGAAATGGTTTCAAGTATAACAAGTATGACATCTAGCTTGCAGATGGCTGAAGAGATGCTTCGAAATGAAAAAATTAGTGAAGAAAACACCAAATATAATGGTGCAAATACTTTTGCTGACACTATTGATTCTGGTGAGATATTTTCCTATTCTACTATGACAAAGTTTTGAGAATTTTCTGCTTTTGCTTTTCAGTATATCAATGTTCTTACTCTGAAATATTCTGTTACCCTACTAATTAGTTGAAAATTCAATGATTTTTAGAGAAGTTGCTTATTGTTTATAATATTTATTATTTTTATATTTTATTCATTCATTCATTGAATGTGCATTTTTCCATGCTGGAAGAGGATGCACTTGAAGCAGGATTTTGCAAGTAGATACTCTTCCTTTTGCTGGTCTTTGAAGGCTCAGAGCAAACAGTCATAATGTCAACAAGGAACATAAAGAATATCGCTATTTTATGAAACCATGGGATACCAGTACTCATGTATATATATATATATATATATATATATATATATATATATATATATATATACATATATTATTATTATTATTCAATCCAAGGAAAAAACAATTTCCTTCAAAGGGATGGAAAACATCCAATTTTCATTGGTTCTTCAGTCAAATACCACAATATAGTAGAGAAAAAATTAGAACTTAAATTGGTATAATTTTCAATATATAAATATTAAAGGAAATAGAGAAATACAATTGACATATAAATTTATTAAGATTATAATATGATATAATTATAGTATAAAAAGATATAATATAATATAATATAACAAATAATTAAAACAAACATATATCTTACAATTTGTTTCAATTCATATCCACTAGTGAATTTATAAAAAATTCACATTTATGTATATGAATCTTGTCAGGGTAATATTTGCCTAAAAAACAGACAAAACTTTCATGTGAGGACTGCTAAATCATAAAATAGATTGATTTAAAATATACATATGTTTATAAGTGTGAGCATTAATAATTTAAAAATATAATAAATATAATAAAAACAAAACCAAAATTCAAATAGATAAAATAAATTAAATTGACCAAACAATTACAATGGTCATAAAATGTTCTTATGCCTCTTTAATGATATTAATCTAAAGATATTTTAATCTAAAATAATTGCTACCCATTTTTATTATATAAAATCTATATGATAAAATCTATATCATATGTTAAGAATTTATGGTGGAGTAGGAAATATATTTTTAAAAAGATTTCCATATACTCTTATGAAAAAATAAATAAGGATATATTTTATTCACACACAAAATTCATTAAAAAAAAAACTTCTAATCAATGATTCATTAATTTAAAAGTTTCTTCTAAACATGCTGATATTAAAACAAATGTATAAAGTTACGATTATTATAAACTGTACTATCTCTTACATAAAAATGGTAATTATATATATTTAAAATCCTTTATCTCTCTGTCTGTTCCCAATGCATTCTCAAATGGCTCAACCAAATCAAATCAAATTTTACTTGGTAATGCTATCAGACCTCTTGAGAGTCAACATATAACTTTTTGGGATTAAAACAATGCAACATTGGCACTGGTTCTGTATCACATGTCAAAGCTCAAAGAATAAAAGTGAAGAAATAACATCTGTATTGTAATGTGATATATTGTTTCACTTTTATACTTTTACTTTTAATTCTAACCGCGATGATGATGCCATTACATTTTGTATATGACTGTGTCTGTCTGTGAATGTATGTGTGTGAGTGTATGAGTGTGTATATGTCTCACAGGGTGTGTGTCTTTCTGCATTAGGTACATTATTAAACACACTATATGTTTCACTTTTATACTTTTACTTTTAATTCTAACCATGATGATGACGTGTGTGAGTGTATGAGTGTGTATATATATCTCACAGTGTGTGTGTCTTTCTGCGTTTGGTATGTTATTAAGCACACTATATGTATGTGAGGGCTGGTCTGTGTCAATACGAAATTTATAACATTTCATAGAGATAATCTTTCTATTTACAGAGATGTGCTTGCATAGCAAGTGACTTGATCTGTGATCATGTGCTTGGAACTTATATATGTATACAACCTTCGATGGAGTAACAGTTATACTACTTGAATAGATACACATATCAGTGCATAAATATGCATTTACATGTACATACACATATACACACACACAGACATGTCTACACACTTACATAAATGCTCACATACATACATACATGCGTATATGCATGCATGCGCATTTACACATATATATACATACATGCATTCATACACGTACACATACATACATCATCATCATCATCGTTCAACTTTCATGCTAGCATGGGTTGGACAATTTGACTGAGGACTGGCGAACCAGAAGGCTGCACCAGGCTCCAATCTGATCTGGCAGAGTTTCTACAGCTGGATGCCCTTCCTAACACCAACCACTCCGAGAGTGTAGTGGGTGCTTTTACATGCCACCAGTACGAAGGCCATTCAGGCAGTACTGGCAACGGCCACACTCAAAATGGTGTTTTTAACGTGCCACCTGCACAGGAACCAGTCCAGCGGCACTGGCAACAACCTTGCTCGAATGTTTTTTCACGTGCCAGTAAGGCGATGCTGGTAATGATCATGCTCAAATGGTGCTATTTACATACCACTGGCACGGAAGCCAGACAGCTGCTCTGGCAATGATCACGCTCGGACGGTGCTGTTAGCGCTCCACTGGTACAGGTGCCAGTCATCGAATTTGGTTCAATCACGATTTCAATTTCACTTGCCCCAACAGGTCTTCACAAGCCGAGTTTAGTGTCCAATGAAGGATCAGCATTAATAATATAGCATGAGATTACAGGTTGTAATATGGAACCTGTCTTCTTTTGTTAAATTATAATTTATTAGATAAAACAATAAGTAACAAATAATATCTAGAACGGCTTGTCAGTCCGTCTCATGGTTCCAGCTGACAAAATGGAAAAGGCATTGATCCAACAGATTGCAAGGGACATGTAATGGAACAGCCACTCTGACTCACAAGGCTCACCTCAATATTTTACTAAATCCTTCTGCTTGTTTTTTCCAGAAAATGTTAAGTAGTATATACGAGGGGTTACCCAAAAGAAACTGGAATTTTGCAATATTATTTTATTCTCTTAGTTTTACATGTTTACATTTTATTGCCTTCAAAGTATTCTCCATTTGAAGCAATGCATCAGTCCAGATTCATTTTCTACTATTTGAAGTAGTCCTGGAACTCTTGCAAAGTGATGCCTTTTAACAACTCTGTTGTTTTTTTTCTTCACCTCTTCCACATCTGCAAAACGTTTTCCTTTAAGGACTTTTTTCATTCAGGGGAACAAAAAGAAGTCACAGGGAGCAAGATTTGGTAAATAGGGAGGGTGGGTAAGTAGGGTCATGCCATTTTTGGTCTAAAACTCTCAGACTCAAGGAGTTGTGCACAGGTGCATTAATGAAACCACCACTCTACACTTTGCCACAGGTCAGGGTATTTTTGTCTCACCACATCTCATAAATGCTTCAGAACTGTCTAGCAAAATGTCTGGTTAACAGTTTGACCAGGAGGAACAAATTCTGTGTGGACAATTCCTTTTGTATCAATGATACAAATCAGCATTGTCTTGACATCGGACTTCACTTGACGCACCTTTTTGGGGTGTGGTTGACTTGATTGCTACTTTGTTTCTGGGTCATAGCCGTAGCACTAGCTTTCATCACCTGTGAAAAAGGTCCAGATCAACTTCCAACTGTTCTTTCAGTTCATGACATGCATTCCATTGTGACTAGTTTTGATCTTCTATGAGCAAACGAGATACAAATTTTGCTGCAACTCTTTTCAATTGCAATTCCTCACTCGTTGGCGACAGTCCTCCAAGATTAGTTCATGAATTTTCGAGATATTTTCATTTGTTTGGTAAGTTAATGCTCACCCTGAACAGGGTTGGTTTTCAAGCAACAAGTGACCTTTCCTAAATGGTTCTCATACAAGTGGAACCACTTGTAAACTTCTGTTTGGTTCATGGCAGTGTCTTTGTAAGCTGTTTGAAGCATGACAACTGTTTCAGCCACCGTTTTCTCCAACAGAAAACAGAATTTTATAGAAACTTGCTGTTCCTTCATTTTAGCCATTGCAAAAACGAATGAACAGAGGAGAAGCACTGTAAAACAAAGACACACTACGTGGCAGTACAGTCTCACTAGACGCTGCTGGTCAACAGACTGATGCCTGAGGGTCGTATCAAGTGGCTTCTCGCAGCAGAAGCCTGAGCTACAACGGGCCTGTCCCACAGGATGTTTCTGGTTACTTTTGGGTACCCCCTCATAAAAATTATCACTCATATTTTTTCATTTTTTTATTTGTATTTATATGCATTTATTATTTTTTTTTTTCCACTCCAGTGTTATCAAGAGTGAAAATAAGTGTTCACGACATATCTATTTGCCTTGATCATATCCTAAAAGATTCTGGAAATCAAAAGGCAAGATTAGAGATGAGAATACAACGGTAAGTAACACTAGTTGTAATTTTCATTGTAAAATTTAGGGCACTAAGTTTATTGTTATTTTAGTGCTAGGTCAGCTATGATCATATATATTAATAGCAATCTAGCCATGTCCATTTCATTTTCAAACATTATGTATCTAGGACTATATTACTTAGCGTGTTCATTTTTGTTTAGAAACCTGGGAATTATTTGAAGGAGTTTTTGGCTATTACTTCTAGCCGGTTAAGTGGCCACTTTAAGAGCTTTGTTCTTTGACATAATAGAGACTAAAGACAGACACCTTACTGTATTTAGATTTTTCTTTTCATTTTTTTTTTTTATATATTTTGAGTTCAAATCCTTCCAAGATCCCAGAGAGACTTTGTCTTTCATTTCTTCTAAGTTCATAAAATAAGTAGCAATAAGTAATAAATGGATGTTAATTCAATGACTTATAATTCTTCCTTCAAAAATTGATGACCAAATAAAAAGAATAAGATCAAATAAGATAAAAATTATTACATAAAATTAATTACAATACAGATGTTACAAGTGCAGGTGTCTCTATAGGCAGAGGCATGGTTGTGTGGTAAGAAGTTTGCTTCTTAACCACATGCTCTGAGGTTCAGCCCCACTCCGTGGAACCTCGGGCAACTGTTTCCTATCATAGCCCGGGGCTGACCAAAGCCTTGTGAGTGAATGTGACAGATGAAAATTGAAAGAAGCCCATTGTATTTGAGCATGCTGGTGTCATGTTAAAAGCACACACTGTAGAAACCAAGCCAAATCAGACTGGGACCTGGTGCAGCTCTTCTGATTACCAGCTCTGGTCAGACCGTTCAACCCATGCCAGCATGGAAAACAAATTTTAAAGGATGATGATGATAATGATGATGATGATGGTGGTGGTGTGTGTGTATGTCCATGCAGTTATTTGAAATCCCATAGGTTTGATCGTCACCTTCTGAACAAAACTCTGTTATGTTCACATTCATTATTAACATTCAGACTAGTTATAGAATAAAAGCAAAAGATATCTTACTCGAAAAATGGGTAAGGGTTGGGGACAGGAAAAGCATCCCACTATAAAATCCTGCCTCATGTAAGTTTCTGTCCATCCTCTGCTAATACAGAAAAGCAGATGTGAAACCAGTGAACTTCGGTATCAGCCTCTGCTTACTATGGCTGAAATATGACAATAAGGGTGAGGAGAAATTGGAATCATACTTTTCTATGGAGTCCTGAGAGATAAACCCATTATAAAGATTAGCAATAAACTTGAAGAGTTACACTGGGGTGAATGTAATAAAAATAGACACCAACTCAACAACAAATAGAAGAAATAACATGGAACAACTCAAACAAGCACTGCAAGATTTAAAAAATAACACCAAAATATACTGTTCGTGAAGAGACCTAGGCTGAGATGTGTTTCACTTTGTTCTGTAAGGAATCTGTGCCCCCACCCTTTAGCTTTGGTAGGTGTGCAGAATTATGTTGCATGTCTCTAGGCATGACATCAGTGTAGATGAGTGGCCTTTATCCAATAATATGTTAAGGGAAACTCCAAAATATATCAATGTGAAATAGTCTGATGTTCAGTACAATTGTAGTTGCCAGCAAAGCCTATTCTGCATTGAAGAATGGTATTAGGGATAGGTAGAATGTATCCGTAAATCTACTTAACCTTTTGCCCTTACCCTGAGATGTTGTGAATGCTCACGAGAAGTCTGGCATACATACCATCAAGCCAATCTTGAGGCTTCTTCTGTGTAGTCCTGGTTTCATCTCCATAGAGAACAATACTTGCTATACATGCCTTGGAGAAGGTCAGCCTTTTTGACTTTAAAGTACTTGATTACCAGATGTTTTGAAGCTTGTTACATAAGACAAACATATTCCAAAAATTAAGAATTTACCATAATGACAAACATAGGTTCATAAGATTTCCATAAGATGATACTGCATAATTACAAATTAAACTAAATAGACTGGTTATTGACATTTCCATAATTAAGAGTCCGTTATTTTGCCTGCATTGAAAAAGAATTCACTCCAGGAAACACATCTAGGGTAGACAATAAAAATAGACAAACATAACAACTCTCTTAAGTGGATATCTAGAATAAATACACAACCCAAGAAACACAGAAACATTCAGTATTATCCAACAGAACATACCATTATTGAGCCAAGACTAAAGAATGAAAAAGATACTTGAATCATACAAAATAATCAAATGCAAATCATCATCATCATCATCGTTTAATGTCCGCTTTCTATGCTGGCCTGGGTTGGATGGTTTGACCGAGGACTGGCAAGCCAGTAGGCTGCACTGATCAGGCAAGATTTCTACAGCTGGATGCCCTTCCTAATGCCAACCACTCCAAGAGTGTAGTGGGTGCCTTTTTCATGCCACCGGCACAGGAACCAGTCAGGCACCACTAGCATTGACCCATGCCTGAATGGTGCTTATTACGTGCCACCAGCACAGGTGCCAGTCAGGCAGCACTGGCCACAAATTGACTAAACTGGTCTTCTTAAGCACATCATATCGCCTGACACTTCAAGGGTACTTTTAAAAATGGGCCGATTATACAACACTGGCATCAGTGGCCCAACATTCAAAGGTCATGCTTCACCAGCTCATCCCATGTCTTGCTAGGCCTACCTCTTCCACTGGTTCCTTCCACTGTTAGGGTGTGACACTTCTTCAAACAGCTTCCTCATCCATATATATGCAGCACATGAGTATACCACTGGTTCCTTCCACTGTTAGGGTGTGACACTTCTTCAAACAGCTTCCTCATCCATATATATGCAACACATGAGCATACTAGTGCAGTTGTCTCTCTTGCACACCACATCTGATGCTTCTTATGTCCAACTCTTCTCTCAGGGCATTTACACTCTGTCGTGTATGCACATTGATATTACTCATCCAGTGGATCATACTAACTTTATTTCTTTCAAGCCAGTGCATGTCCTCAGTAGTCATGGCCCATCTTTCACTACTGTGTAGCATGGCTGTTTGCACACATGCATCATACAGTCCACCTTTCACTCTGCGCGAGAGGCCGTTGTTGCCACCAGAGGTAGACGCTTTCTGAACTTTGCCCAAGCTCTCCTTACTGTAGCATGCTCTCAGAGCACACACCCCTACGACAGACTTGGTTGCCTAGATAGTGGAAGCTATCAACTACTTCTAGTTTTTCCCTCAGCATGTGATAGAATCTGTTTTCTGTACATCTTCAGTGTTTATTGCCCCTGTGCATCTGCCACACATAAAAACTATCTTCCTGGTTAACCTTCCTTTGATATTGCTGCACCTCTTATGTATCCATAGCTTACACCAGGTACATCTTATGGAGTTTCTACCTACTCCTTTCCTACAGATTGAGCAGAGCCATCTACCTGAAAGGGTCTGTGACTTGTTTGCCTTCCTACTTATTAGGACTTTGGTTTTTGCTAGGTTGACTCTAAGTCCCTTCAATTCTAGACCTTGTTTCCACACCTGAAACTGCTTCTCTAGTTCTGGTAGTGACTCAGCAATTAGAGCAAGGTCATCAGACAGGGGTAGCCTGTCTTGAATTCCTCTCTTATTGCCTGGAGGACTGTGATGATCCATAGTGAACCCCTACTTCTACCCGGAATTCTTCCCTACACTCTTTGCCAACCCTCACCTTACTGACAGCATCTTTGTACAGGGCTTATACGGTTCTTACTAACCACTCGTCTATCCCTAGTTTCTGCTTTGACCACCAGATACGGGACTGGGGGATCCTGTCAAAGGCTTTCTCCAAGTCAACAAAAGGTTTATCTTTGGCTAGGTATTTCTCCTGCAGTTGCATTACCAGAAATATAGCATCAGTGGTGCTTCTACCTGGCACAAAACTAAACTGCGTCTCATCTAGGCTGACTCTTTCCCTAATAAGTTGGGCTATGACCCTCTCCGTAACTTTCACCACCTGATCCAGCAATTTGATACCCCTGTAGTTATTTTTATTTAAAGCATCACAGTTTCTGACTTTGGGTAAAAAAGAAATACTGGAGGATCAGTTAATTATGAATTTATTCAACATATTCCAGTCTCAGATTCACACACTTATTGCAGTTTTTCTAAACCCCATAAAAGAACTCAGAAGGCTAGGCTTCCAACCAGGCTTTTCACAATATTCTTAAAGCCAGAAACTTTTCAGTATTTATATATATACATATACATATATATATATATATATATATATATATATATATATATATATATATATATATATATATATATATATATATATATAAGGGCATTACTACAGAATAATGCCACACAAATTCTTGTTAAAGATTTTTATCCCATTATTGAATTTATTAATTAAATATATATATATATATCTATATATATATATATATTTATATATACACACACACATTATTCAAAGAAGCATTATGAATCATGCATACATTATATATATATATATATATATATATATATATATATATATATATATATATATATATATATATATATATGATTATATATCTATCTTATCTTTGTTTATATTTCCTTTTGCTTACTAGAATGGACTTTTTTGATGATATGGCAGTGAACGAAAGTGTTGCAACTGATCCTTCTGGCAGGAAAAAGTGGGAGCCTTCAGCTATTGCTTGCAAAAATTTCAAGTTGTCTGGAGTGACATTTCATATAGAAGAGTGTGTAGTTCATCCAGACGATTTGTACAACACATCACATAGCAGCTCGAGTGACTCTTCAACACAAGTTAGTTTTACTTCATTTTCTCTTGTATATTTGTAACTGTTGACATTGTTCCATTCATACTGACCAAGAAACTCAGGGAAGGAGAATGTATTTTTAGTTTCAAAATATCATAGGTTGAGAGGTCAGGAATAATGTTTTAGAAGACGTCTTTAATTTGAGGAAAGAGAGAGATATAATTTGTAAAACAGGTGTGGCTGTGTGGCAAGATGTTTGCTTCACAACCACATGGTTTGGAGTTCAGTCCCACTGTGTGGCACCTTTGGCAAATGTCTTCTGTTACAGCTTCAGGTCAACCAAAGCCTTGTGAGTGGTAGATGGAAACAGAAAAAAGCCCATTGTATATGTATCAATATATACATACATATGTGTGTGTATGTGTGTCCTCCATCACTGCTTCACAACTGGTGTTGGTGTACCAACCAATAGAATAAATATCAGGCTTTACAAAAATTAGTGAGTGCTGGGGTCGATTCATTTGACTAAAAATTCTTCAAGGTGGTGCCCCAGCATGGCTGCAGTCTAACGACTGAAACAAATAAAAGATAGAAGATAGTTTTTTACAAAAAAAATCATCGTCTTTAACCTAAATTATTTTTTTATCCTTTGACTCAGATTGTGTCTCTGTTTCTCTTTCTCTCATGTATTGTTATATCTACTAAGCATCATGATGGTGAAATAGCAAATTACTGTTGTAGATATGAATATTACAATATAGGTTGTTGGCACTCCGTCACTTACGACGTCGAGGATTCCAGTTGATCCGATCAACGGAATAGCCTGCTCGTGAAATTAACGTGCAAGTGGCTGAGCACTCCACAGACACGTGTACCCTTAACGTAGTTCTCGGGGATATTCAGCGTGACACAGGGTGACAAGGCTGGCCCTTTGAATTAGAGGCACAACAGAAACAGGAAGAAAGAGTGAGAGAAAGTTGTGGTGGAAGAGTACAGCAGGGTTCGCCACCATCCCTTGCCGGAGCCTCGTGGAGCTTTAGGTGTTTTCGCTCAATAAACACTCACAACACCCAGTCTGGGAATCGAAACCACGATCCTATGACCACGAGTCTGCTGCCCTAACCACTGGGCCATTGCGCCTCCACACAATATAGGTAATAAGTATGAAAACACTGGCACTCTGTTGGTAACAACAACAAAGCTTCTAGTTGATTCAACTAATGGAACAGCCTGCTTGTGGAATTAATGTAAAAGTGGTTGAGCACTCTACAGACATGCAGACCTTTCATGTAGTTCTCAGGGAAATTCAGCATGACACAGAATGTGACAAGGCTGGTCCTTTGAAATACAGGTACACTTCATTTTTGCCAGTTGAATGGATTGGAGCAATGTGAAATACAGTGTCTTGCTCAAGGACACAATGTGCCACCGGCTATCAAACTCACGCTTGTGAGTCTAATGCCCTAACCACTTAGCCACACACTTTAACAAGTATCATAAGACAGTTAATGATTATTGAATATAATGAAACAATTAACAAGCTTGAAGTCATGAATTAAGTCAAAATTAAAAAGCTCATTCTTATCCATCTTCATAACTAAATGGCTCAAACCTTTGCAAATGGACAATTATATTTCTATTATGAAGTTATATTAGGTGCAACATGGGATTTTCTTCTGAACAATTATTATTATTGTTCTACATCAACACTTTTCCACAAGCTTAGTGGTAAAAGAATATCAGCTTATCAGTTTACAGTACATTGTTGACAGCATTATGAAATATTTCATCAATTTTATTTTTCTACTGTTGGTTACTTCAGTAACCTGTTGCTTCCTATGATATCTATTTACTACTGGAACAATTGAAAAGCCACAGTGCAACACTGTTGGTTAGATACAACCATATAAAGACATAAATGCATGCATCTAATAATGTGTGTGTGTATGTGTTTCATGATACTTATTTAAATTTATATTTCAGCTGTTTGAATCTGCCCACAATTCCCCTCCCCTATGCAAATCCAGTTCTTTGAATAGTCCTGATGTGTTAACTCAACAGCCACTGTCTTTGAATGCAATTACATCCAGTGGCATACCTTCAGTTCATGTTGCTGCTCTCTCTGGAATTACTGAAGTTAAAATGAAAATGAAACAAAATGAAGCTGTTGCAGGACCGAAGGTATACAGAATTCTGTTCTTTGGTGCTATAATGTAAATCTATTTGTAATGATAAAAAATATACAGTTGTACTTAGTTTTTATTTTCGGATCTTTCTGAATTGACGGGCAACACTTTTCATTAATGTTTTATGTAGTGTTTTTGGTTCCGAAACACTTTCAAACTTCGTATACTTATATATTTTGTGTTATAGAACAGATTAAAAATTTTGTATTCGAAGTTATTTCATGTAAAAAATTGTCGTATTTCGGTAATTTCAACCAATCACTGACGTCTATTGAGGTGAAAACAATTACTGCTATGAAATATAAACAACATATTCTAGCAGTGTAATGGGATCTTTTCCCTTGAATAAAATTAGTGCCGTTGTTTGTCAACAACAACTATTGGCGGTACTGTTATTTATAACATCGTTCGTGCATTTGTATTGGTTTTAGCTTTACAGTTTTAGGGTTAGGGTTTTAGAGTTAGGGTTAGTTTTAGGGTTATGATTATTTTTGCCACAACCTAACTCATAACCCTAACCCTAACACCCTAACCCTAAAACCCTAACCCTAAAACTCTAACCCTAACTCTAAAACCCGAACCCTAACCCTAAAACCCTAAACCTTTACTAATAACGATTTAATTAACAGGGAATAACGGTCTTGACACTGGCAAAAATTATTGTTTACAAAAACAGCAGTAACTGTATTCACCTGAATAGACATCAGTGATTGGTTGAAATTACAGAAATACGACAACTAGGCTAAGAGAAAAAGATGTTTTATATGACACATTCTACCAGTACCCCAAGTTTGAAAGTGTTTCATTAAGAAAACAAGTGGTGCCCATCAGTTCAGAAAGATCCTTATTTTCTAATAGTAATCTCCATTGCCTAATTTCTTTTGTATTATGTTTACAAGTTACTTTAACTTACCAAAGTAACCTGCACACAGCTCCATTATTTTCATCATTGTTTCTGTTAATAATTACTGATCACAGTTTTACAATATTAATCAAATATTTGATATGAGGAAGAACATTATAACTGCAAAAATTGTGTTCCTAGAAATCTTTGTAATATCTAAATTCTCAAAAATTTAAAATTTTAACTTCATTGCTGTGCATCACTGTTGAAGAATGGATATAAAATAAGTAAACAGAATTAACCTGCAAAAGCTGGAAAGAAAATTTAACAGACACATTCTACTGAATGAGTAATGTTTACATATGTAAATACCAGAACACATTTGAGTTCAGAAAAATCTGGATGTGAGAGAAATCAAATGTAGTGTAAAAGAGAGAAAACCACATTGTTATTGGTTTCAAATCTTGGCACAAGGCTAGCTGTTTTGGAAGAGGGGTTAAGTCAATTACATTGACCCCAATGCTCAACTGGTAAGGTAAAGTTGACCTTGATGAGTTTGAACTCAGGATGTAAAAATGGACAAAATGTTGCTAAGCATTTGTCTGGTGTGCTAATGATTCTGCCAATTTGCTGCTTTAGACTGCATTGTTATTGATATGTGATGCATATAGGGAATGACAGTTGAGTAAAAAAAAAAGTGCTGAGAGATTCCAGTGAACAGAATGAAAAAGGAAGACCAAAGAAGACATGGTCAGCGATGAAAGTTTAGGCTGAGTCTCAAGTAGGATAAGAGGAAATAACTGTGACAATTGGTAAGATACTTGGATGGGAGAAGACGACTCATCCAACCCATACGAGCATGGATAAAAAGAGGTAATAATGATGATGGGGTGGGGGAAGAGGAGAGATTAGTATCAGCATACCTATGGAAATTAGATATATAATTTAGATTTGTTTTTATTTTTATTTCTTCAGTAAACTTATATTGACCTCTGTTAATATGAACATTCTTGATTTCAGCTGGAAGTTGACCTTCAAGTTGGATCTCTAGATATTTTAATGGGTCCCCGTCAAGTTCATGTGCTCTTAGAGATTCTATCTTGTTTCACATCATCAGGTGTGTTATTTTTCTATACAATGTTGAAATTTAATAAAATAATTGTATTATGAGTATATTCTGTTTTATGAGTATATCCTTATTGTATGAGTATACATCCTGTTTTCAGTGAGAATTGAAAGCGTTGAATCTCTCCTTCAGCTCTCTTTTCAATCAAGCATATATTTTAAATTCTATCTTTTACTCATTTCACTCATTAGACTGTGGCCATGCTGAGGCACTGCCTCGAAGAATTTTTAGTCGAATGAATTGACCCCAGTACTTTTTTATTTTTTAAGCCTAGTACTTATTCTATCGATCCCTTTTGCCAAACTGTTAGGTAGTGGGGACGTAAACACACCAACACCAGTTATCACATGGTGGTGGTGGACTGACACAAAGACACACACTCAGATATGACAGGCTTCTTTCAGTTTCCATCTGCATAAATCCACTCACAAGGCTTTGGTCGGCTCGAGGCTATAGTAGAAGACACTTGTCCAAGGTGCTATGCAGTGGGCATGAACCCAGAATCAAGTTATTGGGAAGCAAACTTCTTACAACACAGCCGCTCATGGACCTGTTTTGATGGTTTACAAAGAAAAATTTTTTAAATAAATTCTTTGAAGTAAAAACCTTATGAATGTATATATATTATTTGTGCATGTGTGAGTATGTTCACACTTTCTTATTTACACAATTTCATTACATATACAATTTTCAATTATTCTCATCTGAATATTAATTTTAAAACTCAATATTTCACACTGTATTATGTAGCATCTCTTTGCTTTTTCTATCATTTCTACAGTAGTTTCTGCTCTTTGGAACTGATTGCTCTTTGGAACTGATTGCTCTTGTGCCACCTTCACTCAGGCCCTCTCAACTCATTTGTCCCTCTTTCTCTCATCACCTGTATGGTGCCTTCACCCCCTCTCAGACCTTACACAAACCATTATGATGAGTCTTTCTTTCCCAGAATGTTTTACATCATCATCATCATCATCATCGTTTAACGTCCGCTTTCCATGCTAGCATGGGTTGGACGATTTGACTGAGGACTGGTGAAACCGGATGGCAACACCAGGCTCCAATCTAATTTGGCAGAGTTTCTACAGCTGGATGCCCTTCCTAACGCCAACCACTCAGAGAGTGTAGTGGGTGCTTTTACGTGTCACCCGCACGAAAACGGCCACGCTCAAGATGGTGTCTTTTTATGTGCCACCCGCACAAGCCAGTCCAGGGGCACTGGCAACGATCTCACTCGAAAATCCTACGGGAGCCAGTCAGGCGGTACTGGCAACGGCCACGCTCAAAATGGTGCATCTCATGTGCCACCCGCACAAGAGCCAGTCCAGGGGCACTGGCAACGATCTTACTTGGCTTGCCGGGTCTTCTCACGCACAGCACATTTCCAAAGGTCTTGGTCAGTAGTCATCGCCTCGGTGAGGCCCAATGTGCGAAGGTCTTGCATCACCACCTCAGCCCAGGTCTTCCTGGGCCTACCTCTTCCACGGGTTCCCTCAACTTTTAGGGTGTGGCACTTTTTCACGCAGCTATCCTCATCCATTCTCACCACATGTCCATACCAGCGCAATCGACTCTCTTGCACACCACTACTGATGCTTCTAATGTTCAGCTTTTCTCTCAAGATACTTACACTCTGACGGGTATTCACATTGACATTACACATCCAACGGAGCATACTGGCTTCATTCCTTGCGAGCTTACGTATGTCCTCAGCAGTTACAGCCCATGTTTCACTGCCATGTAGCATGGCTGTTCGTACGCATGCATCATACAGTCTGCCTTTTACTCTGAGTGAGAGTCTCTTTGTCGCCAGCAGGGGTAAGAGCTCTCTAAACTTTGCCCAGGCTATTCTTATTCTAGCAGCTACACTTTCAGCGCACCCACCCCCACTACTAACTTGGTCGCCCAGATAGCGGAAGCTATCGACTACCTCTAGTTTTTCACCCTGGAATGAGATAGAAGTTGTTTCCTGTTTGTTTACAGTCTTTATTGCACCTGAACATCTGCCACAAACAAAATCTAACTTCCTAGTTAACCTGCCTTTGATGTTGCTGCATCTCTTATGTGTCCATAACTTGCACCGGGTACATCTTATAGAGTTACTACCTACTCCTTTTCTACATACTGAGCAGGGCCATCTACCTGAAGGGGTTTGTGTTTTATCTACCTTCCTACTTATTAGGATTTTGGTTTTAGCTAGGTTGACTCTAAGGCCCTTCAATTCTAGACCTTGCTTCCACACCTGAAACTTCTCTAGTTCTGATAGTGACTGCGCAATTAGTGCAAGGTCATCCGCATAGAGGAGCTCCCAGGGGCAACCTGTCTTGAACTCCTCTGTTATTGCCTGGAGGACTATGATAAATAAGAGGGGGCTGAGGACGGAACCTTGGTGGATCCCTACCTCTACCCGGAATTCATTGCTGTACTCATTTCCAACCCTCACCTTACTGGCAACATCTCTGTACATGGCTCGCACAGCTCTCACTAACCATTCTTCTATCCCAAGTTTCCTCATTGACCACCAGATAAGGGATCGGGGGACCCTGTCAAAGGCTTTCTCCATGTCAACGAAAGCCAGGTACAGAGGTTTATCCTTAGCTAGGTATTTCTCCTGCAGCTATCTCACTAGAAATAAGGCATCAGTAGTGCTTTTACCTGGCACGAACCCAAACTGCATCTCATCTAAATTGATTCGCTCCCTAATTAGTTGGGCTATGACCCTCTCTGTAACTTTCATAACCTGATCTAACAGCTTGATGCCTCTGTAATTATTTGTATCTAAAGCGTCACCTTTACCTTTGTAGCAGTTGACTATGATGCTGCTACACCAGTCATTGGGTATGACTCCTTCGTGTATCACCTGGTTCGTAATACGGGTGACTAGGCTATAGCCAACACTGCCAGATATTTTGAGCATCTTTGCAGTGATTCCTGATGGGCCGGGGGCTTTCCCGGTCTTCATACTCTTAATTGCTTTATCTACCCTGGTACTATCAACTCGGATAGCTGGTCCCTCTATTGGGTCGACATACGGCAGGCTCTCTTCCTCCCATTCATTCTCTTTATTAAGCAATCTATCGTAGTGGCATCTCCAGACCTGTTTCTTTGCATCCTCATTTAGTGCAAGCGTA
This sequence comes from Octopus bimaculoides, assembly GCF_046866305.1. NCBI lineage: Eukaryota > Metazoa > Mollusca > Cephalopoda > Octopoda > Octopodidae > Octopus > Octopus bimaculoides. The sequence continues at coordinate 53,173,217 of NC_142930.1, read as the reverse complement.
CCATCATCCATGCGAACACATTTCTCTCCTACAACATCACTATTCTCTCTCCCACACTGTCTTGCAACACGAAATACCTCGAGTCTTTAGTCCTCACGGCACAGAACATTGGCAAATCTTTTCTTATCTGCTTCCCCCCTGGCTAAATAAACCTGTTGCCTAGCCTCCCTTCTGGCACATTGGTACAATTCCCTGCTACCACCGTTCTTCCAGTCCTTCCAAGCCTGTTTCTTTTGTCTAATAGCCCTATCTACCTCCTTGTTCCACCACCACGTTATTCTGGGTCAGGAGGGGACCTTACACCACCCACAAATCTGGTCGGTGGCTTTCAACAGGTTGTCCCGCAGAAATCTCCAATTGTCTTCCACGTTGTATGATGCTATATCCCCTTCTATTTCGTTAAATGCTTCAAGTAACTTGTCTCTAAGTCTCTGTCCATTTGCAGGGTCTTTAAGCTTCCACACCCTTCTCCTCCAAGCCGGTCTAATTCTGGGCACCCATTTTGCCTTGATCCCAAAGTCGCTAACTACTAATCTATGTTGTGGTGTACATTCTTCGCCAGGGTAGGTTTTGGCATTTATAAGCCGCCCTCTTTCCCTATTTCTGGCGAGGATGTAGTCGATTTGGCTAGAGTGTCTGCTGGAGCGGTAGGTGACTAGGTGACTGGCAGGTTTCCTGAAGTTGGTATTGCAGACCATAAGATTGGTTGCATCACAGAACTCCAGCAGTCTGGTTCCCTCCTCGTTGCAGGAACCGAAGCCATAGCCTCCATGTATGCCATGGAAGCCTCCAGCACGACGTCCGACATGACCATTGAAGTCTCCAGCCACAAAGAGAAGGTCCCTGTCACTCATCGACGAGGTAGTTTGCAAGAGGGTGTCATAGAATTGGTCTTTCAGACCATCTGGTAGCCCCGGTTGAAGTGCATAGGCTGAGATGACAGTAGCTAATCTATGATGAAGCACTAGTCTAATCTTAAGTACTCTGTCACTTACTCTAACGACCTCGATTACCTTATCCACCCATTTCTCCGCTAGAAGTATTCCTACGCCCCCGACCCCGTCAGTGTTCCCTGCCCAGAAAATCTTGTACCTGTGTTCTTTGCTTGTGAGGAACCTCGCAGAACCTCCTCTCCATCTTACTTCCTGGATGCAGCACATATCTATGCGTCTCCATTCAAGCATCTCAACAATTTCACCAGACCTACCTTTCAGCGTGCCAACGTTGAGAGTGCCAATCCTAACAGTATGGGTGTTGGGGGTGTGGGCCTGTAGCCTGGGAAAGGGGAAAGTAGTGTCGTGTACCTGAAAAGAAAACTTGCAATTGGAAGAATTCATAAGCAAAACAGTACCTACAACCTGCAAACATTACTCATACTTAATGTGCTACCCAAAGGTTGGGGAGAGGATGGCCAAGGCCACTAAATGTATATATATATATATATATATATAAGTCAGTAAATAGTGGTGTTGTGTTAACCACACGTGGAGAAATAATAGGAAAATGAAAAAAAGCCAGAATGCTGAACTGGAAGCATATTTTAATAAAGATTTTTTCTAACCGGTTTTCATTGCGAAAAAGCAAATTATCAAGAAGAAGGAGAATGAAAATGTTTTTTTACAAAGAAGTACAAAATGAAGAAAATAATATATAAAACAATAATATATAAAACAATATATTATTGTTTTATATATTATTTTCTTCATTATGTACTTCTTTGTAAAAAAACATTTTCATTCTCCTTCTTCTTGATAATTTGCTTTTTCGCAATGAAAACCAGTTAGAAAAAATCTTTATTAAAATATGCTTCCAGTTCAGCATTCTGGCTTTGTTTCATTTTCCTATATATATATATATATATGGGAGAATATACAAAAAATAACAACAGACGAGGACAGGTGGTGTAAATAACAAAAGTATATATTAGTATGACGCTCGGGAATACGGAAAGTCTTTGACGTTTCGAGCTACGCTCTTCAACAGAAAGAATACGGAGACAAGGAGAAAAACACGGAGAAAAAAAAAATTGATTGATATATATATATATATATATATATATATATATCTTTACTTCTACTTTATCTGGGAGTTTATCCATCTACATCTGAACTATTATGAGCTTTTCACATTCTGGACTCTTCCTGACTTATTAGTTATGTATATTTGCATTTCTCTTCTATATGTTATATAAGTATAAATCTGTTGTTAACTAATTTGATTCCAGTTGACTGCTTGTTTATGCCTTTATTTTATTTTGTTTGGTTTGGCAAAAATAGAAAGATAGAATAAATACCAGGCTTAAAAAAATAAAAATAAGTACCGGAATCAATTCATTCAACTAGAAATTCTACAAGGTGATGCTCCAGAATGGCTGCAGTCTAATGACTGAAACAAGTAAAAAATGATATATATGTATGTACATATCTTTTAAATTTGTTTATGGTAGTGTTTTGAATATGCAATAAAGCTCCTATTCCATTATGCCAGCCACTGTCTAATGATGCTGACTAGTGAGCCAGTTTTTGGAGGTTGCATCAAATTATACCAATATAATGTAGGATAAATATAATAATAATAACAGTAATCCTAGGATGACCTTCATTCTGGTAAAAAGAGAAAAACGTCCCTCTGTGGTTCATCCACTAATGTTATATCGTCTGAAGAAATGAATCAATAATGATGATCAACTGGTTGCCTACAGATACTATGGACTACACTGTAATCATCCCAGGAATATGGACTGTGATCTTAAAAGTCATGTGATTTGTGGAAACACATGCAGTAATGCATTAAATGTTTATAAATTCCATCCTAGGATTATTGTTATTATTATTATTATATATATATATGTATGTATGTATGTATGTATGTACATACGTACACGGACTGTAGTATGTTAGTAACATATCAACAAAAACTAAGTATGTTTAATTATTTAGCTGTTTCTCTTTCAGTTTTATTCTGAATTGTTTTGATATGTTAGTAAACTGCAAACAATCTTGACTGAGGTGATTTTATGGGCACATTTATAAACTGTAATGAACATTTAATGTATTATCATTTTTATTAAAAAAACTGTAACAATATTATAGTGGTTTAAACTTTTCATGACACAGCAATTTATATTGACAATAGATATAATTTATGCCACCCTGAATATTGTCACAAAAAATTCATTTATTTCTCATAATTTTTAGAATTGAAAATCTATAAAAAGAGTGCGCATTAATATATGAATAAATATAGTATCTACAGGTTGGAAACAGATTTTTGAGTTGACATGCAAAGTAAACATTAAAGACATTAAAAGAGTATTTTGATTGTAACTCATCTTTGCTTTTTGTATCTGTTGAGCACTCTGTTTGAAAACTGTAATTATAGTTTTATTAATGAAATAAAAACACATTTTTGTGAAGCTACTGTACCACATTAAAGAAATATTTAGTTTTCAACTTCAATTGTACTTGGGTTTTTTAATGTCCAGCTTCATCAGAATATAGTCCCAGTCGTCTTTCTGCTACTACAAATAAACCAATGAAACAAACAGATTATTTACGTGTGGAACACCAGCTCCAAAACCATCTTCTCTCCAACCGTTTGATGCCTCATCTGACCAATATGTCAGATGCTCCTGAAGAAGTACTCATAAGCTCCCATGGGCCAGGTAAATTTATTTTAATTAAAATTTCAGATATCAACAGCTGTTTAGTTAGACATTTTAATTGTTATTATTATTATATATATCCCACCATGAAAATCTTTGTGAATGAAAATGACCTAAAAGATTATAGTTTGTGCTAGGTCAGGTGTTGTTCATTTATAGTAACTTGGTGGCATTTCTATACAAAATGAAAATAACAAACATTTTATTTACCTTCATATGATTTTCTAATTGGAAATGAGGTTTTAATGTTTACCTTTCTTAGGCACACATTAAATCTTTTAAAGATTTTTCTTCCTATTTCTTTTACTATAATATCTCCATGAGAGAGAGTAGCCCCAATCAGCTCCACTTTTGCAACCCTACAACATGAATATAGCTTGTAGAATACTTGAAATTCATATATGATTCCCTTATACTAGCAATGCTATGTTGGGTTTATGTTGCATGTTCTCCTGACATATTGTATTTTATAATGTTGGGTGGAATGTAGAAGCATGGGCATCTTTTATCTTATTAATACTCCATCCATTTTCATATGTTGAAAGGTTTTCATTGGGGTTTATTATGATTTGCTTCATTGAAGATAGATCAATAGGATATTGTCGTGAGGAGAATTTAGCTTGTACTTTATATAATTGTAATCATATTTAGTTTCCATATTTGTTGGTATGATTAAATATTGTGGTAGTTGTATAAAATGGAATGTTCTTCTATACCCCTAGTGGAAGAGCTAACTTTTTTTTCCTTAGTGTTAACCTAAGCAGTTGGATGATTACTTAATGCAATTTAGTTTTGTGTCATACTGAGTTTGAATTCATAACTATTGAATAACCTTAGATTATTGCCTGATAGGACTTTCCCCTCATTCTGCTTCATGATTCCACTCAACACAAATTTTTAAATCCATACCAAAACAGACCTTACCAGTGCTGGTGCCATGTAAAAAGCACTCAGTCCATTCTGTAAGGTCATTGGTGTTAGGAAGGGCATCCAGCTGTATAAACCATGCCCAAACAGACAGTGAAGCCTGGTGCAGTCTTCTGGCTTGCCAACTCCTGTCAAACCGTCCAACCTATGCCAACATGAAAGACAGATGTTAAATGCTGATGATGATGATGATACATGAACACAGTTTGTATGTTTTAGTGTTATGTTGTGTTTGCTATTGCATGTTATTTTCATGATGCCAATTTATATTACATTTGATGTTTTTCAGATGACTTTGTTTCTGGAGATGAAATGTATTATTCCTTGAAAGCAAGTAATAAAAGTGCCACAATTGGTTCTGACATGGAGTCTTCATTTAGTAGTAATACGAGTGAAAAGTCAACATCCACAGGTTAAGCCTATTCTTATTTTTCCATGCATAGATAATTTATACAGGTAGTTTTTATAATTATCACTTGGGGATGAAATTCCATTACAATTTTTTTTCTATAATTTACAGTGATCTCTGATAACTAAATATAATTTACAGAAGAAACAGTCAAATGTATTGATTGAGTTTAGACCTGGTATTTATTTCACTGCATCTCAAAGGATACAGATTAAATTTGATTGTTGTGATTTGACTTTTCTGTTTAAATCATTTCCTTCTTTCTTATCACGACTTATAAATCCTCCTGATATATACAATATATATGACTTGTAGAAAAAGCTTGAATTACATTAAAATGCGGATATCAAGTTGATCCAGGTTGCCTCTATGTTGGCCCATGGCATGTTGGCAGAGTGTGGAGTACTGTTTTTTTGTCGTCATATTGTCTCAAATGTTCATTTAGTCATTCCGCAATGCTCCTTGATGTCTCCCCTATGTGTGTCATGTTCATGTCTTTAGAAGCACCTTCTATGCTTCTTTTGCTGTAAACTACATTTCTAGTTCTATAATTAATGTCAGGGCTAATCCTACACATCATGCAGTTATCATTGGTGCGTATGGTATTCTCAAAGGGGTACATTCTACAAAGTTGTGATCTGACAGAGTTCCCTGGCTTTTCAACAATCTTAATGTTGAGTTTAGTCTCCTTCAGAGCTTTCCAAAATCTATGGGCTAGTTCTCCATAGGCTGTGGCCTCTACAAACATCACTCCTTGATATTTGTCAGTTTTATACCACGTTTTCACCCTGTTTGCTTTGTCACAAGTTCTTTGTATCCTATTCCAGTCTTTGTTTCTACATCTAGGGCAGATACCACTGGTATCATTACATATAATGTTCTCTAACTTCTTTCTAGCACCCCTGTATACTCGAACCCTATCTTTCTGATCATATCCAGAGAATTGCATGCGGTGCATGAAGTTCTGTACATGTTTCTTCGTTTCATAAGGTTCGCATAGTGGGGACACGTTGTTCATTATCCTAACTAAGTCTACTATCAGTATGTTAATTTTCATGTTGTGTAACAAAGCTGTGTTCTTGTGAACAACATATTTAGAAGCTATGAGTTTCATGTAATAGGAGTGGAGGAGCTGCACTCTGTTGTTCACAGTCTCTAACCAAAGTTCAGTATCAAGTACAGGGAGTCTATTGTTGGGGTGCTTAGTGGGGTAATCTATAGTTACCTTGATACTTTGGTGGATGGAGTTAGCTGCTTGCTGGATGCTCTCCATTATGCTTCTCTCAGTTTCTACATTACCATTACTAGAGTTGGTCTTAACTATGATATTAATGTCATCTGCATACCTACTGTAGAGTAGAAGAGTTGTGACTGTTCTTCTAAGGATTGCTTAAGTTTTATATTATATATTTCTTCTTTCTGGGATTTTATTCTGAATATTTATAGTTGTATTATATATGAAAGAAATATAATTTCTTTGTATGTTATTTCTGCTTTTGCTTATCTGGTTTGTTTATTGTTAATTATAATATTTATCTCAAAGTAATTCAAATACAGTTATAATTTATTTGACCAACCAGTTTATAATTTCACCATTATCATCTAAGCTTTTAATCCTTTAGCATTCAAATTATTCTATCAAATGTAATGGCTATTTATACGCATTGTTTTAAATTGATCATGCATTGTCTCATAGCTCCAAGATTTCGATAATCTAATTGTTTATTTTAAGAATGACATTGTAGGGTAGATATGAGAGACCAGATCTGGTTGGTTTGAACATAAAGAAGTTAAAATATTTGGGCTGGATATGGCCAGTTTAAATGCTAAAAGGTTAATGTTCTTTTTGCCCAATCAGACATGATCTGAATGTATCTGCCATGACATCATAGGGCCACTCATTTCAGTTTTTTGTCTTTGCATGAGTGAAGCCCAGCTTCCTGTGATTTCATCTCATTGCTTTGTCACATGCCTTTCTTAGTATTCTTCTCTGCTGCAGCTGCCTTACACTCACATCACACAGCACTCATTGTTTATTCACATCACATATCTCTACCATTGCTGTCATCTCACATTATACAACAGCTAACACCTTTAATGCCCATCTACTCTCTCAACTCACAAGTACTCTGCCTCCTATGAAGGTGAACAATGTACATTGAATGGATTATGTTTGCGTCCTTTTTCTCCAGTTCTGATATCCTTCACAATATTTCATTACTACCCTGAAGCATCAGGCTTGTACATTCTTCTAAAAGACCACTGATGAAGTCACAGAAGTGTGATGAAAGAACTCTGGCTGCAATAGGATTAATGTAATGTAATGTAATATAAAGCTGAAGCAAATTAACACTAAATATATAGTGTGTGTGTTTTTATTGGCTAAACTGGCAACATGACCATTCCCAAATCCAACAACAGGATTATATTTTGTTTTATAGTTTCTAATGCAAGCACTGGAAGACCTCGGTCAGGTTACAATCAAAATATAAAAGGTAAGTTTTTTTTTATATTTTTGATTTCTCTAACAGTCATTTGTATGGATTTTCATTCAGTTGGTAGCATGGGAAGGCTAATTTTTCTATTCTAAAACCAGATATCTTCCATAATCCCTCAACTATGAGATTATTAAGAATCCTGAGCAGGTTGTGAGACAAATAGAATTATATTAAAATTGTAATTTTTCATCTTTCAGTATTTACACCTACACTTCTTCAGTTTTGATTGGTTTGATGAAGAGCTAGGTCATTGTTATTGTTGTTCCCCTCTGTTATGGACCAATGATCTATAGTAAACAGGTGGGAGCTGAGAACTATCTCTGAAGGACACCTACCTGCTTGCTAAATTCCTCACCAAACTCATTGTTGCTAATGTTCTCTTTGCTCATGGCACTCCTGCACACATGGGTTTCATGGCTCTCATAAGCCTGTCATCTAATTTCCTTAATCACCAGACTACAAAGTGAGGTACTCTTTCAAAGATTTTCTTCAAATCAACAAATTTTGGATATAGTGGCCTGTTGTTAATAAGAAGTTTTCCTGTAGTTGTGTTGATTTTCTTTAACAACTTCTGTATCAGAAAATTCAAAAAATTTTTTAATGAATTTTTTTTATTTTTGTCAGATCCAACACAAAAGCTTCTGGATGATCCTTCTGTAGAACTGTCCAAGTTCCGTATCAAGTTGAGCTCTTTAACCATGACAATTTTACATGAAAATCCAGCTGTTAGCCCTGGAGCCACCAACGAACCATTTGATAAATTTACAAGTCTATCAACTAACTTCTTTAGCAAAATTCGGACAGTTCTTGGAGACACATTTCACAATAATATGAAAGATATCCGCAGTAAAATCTCTATTGCTTGTCCATATGATCACCTGGGGTATGTCAATTCACTGTCTATCTCATATAATTTCAGTTCCTCTTGTATAAATATAATTAGGCTCTAATTAACCCTTCAGCATTTAAACCAGCCATATCTGGTGCAAATATTCTATTTGTTTTATGTTCAAACTGGCCAGATGTAACCTCTCATACTTACCTACAATGTCATTCTCAATATAAATAGCTACATCATCAAAATCTTGAGGCTATGAATAATGCATGATAAATTCAAAATGATGCAAATACGTAAGCATTACATTTGACTGAATAATGTGAATGCTAAAGGGTTATTGAGCTATTTTGACATATAATGCTTGAAGTGTTAAATGTATACTTGAGGTAAAACAGTGTTTATTGCTGTTCTTCTTTAACTGTGAAAACACAAATAATGAAACATTTTTTAAAACATGTAATGTGTGAGATAAGTTACTATTACTGCTTTCAGTTATTGGATTGGTCATCCTGGGACAACACATTTGAAAATTTTTGACTTTTTAAATGATCATATTGACCCCAATATTACTTATTTCAGTCTGGCAGTTGTTTTATAGAGCTCTATGTACTGAACTGTTAAGTTACAGAACACAACATAAACAACATCCTTGTTTTCTTTTAAACAAGTGGGAACGCACACAAACACACACACACACACACACACACACACACACACACACACAAATATACAGCCAGCCCTTTTAAGCAAGTATGACTTGGTAAAATGGACCATGCTTTCTCTAACTGTTTTAGGTACCCATATAGTTATGGGCAAATGTAAACACCTTGGCCCCCTCACTCTTTACCCCATAGAACATGTAGGATATAACAGCTGAAGAAAGAGAGGGCTGCAGTAGCACCCTCTTTTCAGTTGATCAGACTGAAGTAACAGGAAATGAACTGTCTTGCTTAAGGACACAACATGCTACCCAGTTCTGGAATTGAACCCATGACCTTATAGTAAGCTGAAAACCCCAACCACTGCACACGAGCACACAAGCACACTCACACGCTTGCAGACGCACACACACACACACACAGATGAAATAGAAATAGTAGTGGCCATTAAGAAAAATAAACAATAAAATTCCTACAGCTGTTAACTTCATTGAGTTAAATATTTTATTGACACAAATCTTTTAGCTTGATTGAATAATATAACTATCAATAAATTCAACATAGAACCACAGCAGAGTCATCACATTCCAATGACTGAAACCAGTAAATAAAAGTGTACTAAGGTTTTTGTCTAGCAATAAAATCACATTCAAATAAATATAATTAAATGATTTAGAATAGTTTTAAAAAGAAGTGTTTAAAAATATACTTTGTGAATGCTTTTGAATAAAAATTACCTTTTTTCTTCCATCCTTAGTTTGATATGTCGATCTATAGTCCTTGACTCTAGTCAGAAGTCATCAAGTAACCACCACAGCATGGCTTTAGACTGTTCCATTGTATTGATGGATGTTGTGGAATGTTTGTTTGATCGAGGGAATAGTACAGCTTCTTTGCACGGCTTTACTTTACCTATTGATCACAAATTACCTGAATATTGTGAGGTAAGACTTGACATCTTTTGCTTAGCATTTCTAAGATAATTCATGTTTCATCACAGGAAGTTTACCTAAAAGTTTTCTCGTGTATCAGGCATCAAAATATTAAAGGACACTTGTAAAGCAACATCTTTATGATATTGAGATGGCTATCACATTAGAGCATGGATCTAAAAGTCAAATATCTGGACCTTGCTATCACCACTGTATTCAACCTTTGGCAAAGACGCAATATCTAGAATGTCTCAGCACATTAGACCATCAGCAGTTTCTTTTGTATTTCAGTTGACCAATTGAAAATAGAAATATACATCATCATCATCATCGTCGTTTAACGTCCGCTTTCCATGCTAGCATGGGTTGGACGATTTGGCTGAGGACTGGTAGACCAGGAGGCGACACCAGGCTCCAATTTATGTATACTGTCTATATTAGTCTTACTGGTGTCCTCATCTTGATTATTACTTTCACTATGTTTCAGCTGTTGTACACTCCAGCCTTTTTTAATGTCTTGTGTTACACTCAGTAGTATCAGAATTTCAAACCTAACCCATTATTTGATCTACAGGGCTACATCATCATCATCATCATCATCATCACCATTTAATGCCCACTCTCCATGCTGGCATGGGTTAAATGGTTTGACTGGATCTGATAAGCCAGAGAGTTGCACCAGGTTCCAGTCTGATTTGGCATGGTTTCTATGGCTGGATGCCCTTCTTAATGCCAACCACTCCGGGAGTGTAAATGGCACCCGTAGTCATGGTCATTGCCAATGTCATGTAATTGGCACCTGTGCTGGTGGCATGTAAAAGCACCAACTTTACCTTTCATCCTACAGTGCATGGGTGCTATTTACACTGTTCTCATTCTGCTATCTGCATTTTGTGACATATTTAGCTTCAGTTAACTTATGTGAATTACCTTAGTGTTTTGCGTGGGATTGAATTGAGAACCTTTAGATGACCACACTACATTAACCAATGTCTTTATCTACTCTGCAGTGCATTCACCTTGGGTTTTCTGAGTTTAATCCCAAGCAAGACACTTAGGTAATTCACATAATACAACTGAAGCAGTTCCAATCATTTGAAATTATGCAGTTCCAATCATTTGAAATTATAAACAGTTCATAACTACGACTGGCATTCAGTATTACTTAAAATGGAAGCAGAGAAAAACAAAACACAACAAAGTCTATATTTTTCAATATATTTCTCCTTTTTATTCATTCATTAACATAAATATGCTTTAAAACATTTGTTTTAATTGTTAGTCTTTATTATCAATTTTTCTGTGTTTATTTTCTCTTTTTTTGTTTTCATAAAATAATTTAGTAAATATAATTGAAAATAGTTTCTTTTTATATTTTATATTTCTTTAATTCCAGCAAATTCTACATTATGAACTGTAATTTATTAAACAATTTATTTACATGAAGGGTAAAATCTGGAACCTAAGGAAATGGGTGATGTTTTATGTTGGCAAGTATTAGTCAATGAGAAAGTTCCTCAAGAATTCAGCATGTTCAATTGTCCTTTTTTTGAAGTGATTTTAAGAAGATTAGGGCAATGCTGTGACTTTGGTTACATGCTTGTAAATGAAGAAGTGTGCAAACCTGATTATGTGGTTAAGAAGCTCTCTCCAAAATCACATGGTTATGGGTTCTGTCCCAATGTGTGACTCGTGCGAAAATATCTTGTGTCGTAGTCTCCAGTAGCAAAATATCTTCTGTCATAGTCTTTAGTTAGTAGATTTCAGTAGACCGATATTATGCAGAAGTTCATCTTGTGTGCTTGTATGTATGTAGATATATCTGTGTGTGTTTATATATTTTAGTGATAGGATGTAAACATCAGCAAGAAAACAAAAAATGCTGCTCTCTGGATAAGTCCCTTGTTGATATTCTGGACTGAATTATACATAGTTCCTTGTCACCAGTGAGAGTGACAAAGACATATCTGTGCTATTTACATGCAGTAAGCCAGAGATTGTCTCCATTGGAAACCTGGGCCAACAGTCCTATTATTCATTATGGTATGAAATAAATTGCAAATTAGTTAGTGAATAAGGAGAGCAGTAGCGTGAAACGTTCACCTTCCACAGCAATCGAACTTAGTAAACTGTTATTAGAAGCTCTCCTGTCGATACAAAGCAATTCAACATTTTATGATTTTATATTCTACCATTAATGGTAGAATATTTCCAATTGATATAAAATATATTTCACAATTGAGTTGTCTTTTGCAATAGCAAAATTTCTATGAGAAAAAAAAAACATTGTACAGAATTCTATATTTATGTTACTGTAGTTTCAGCATAATGTAGGGGTGTATTATAATAGAAAGGTTCATTTATATTAGCACCGTTATTATGAAACGATGGTGGATAAGGTAGAGGTCTCTTTACCTGATTTGGTATTTGCCTGTTATACTGGAAATTATCTACACATGAATCTTGTAAAGATGTCCTTTTTTCAACATAATTTCGTGTTTCTTCAACATTTGCATATTGACTTGGAGAGTTTTCTGTTTTGATAGCTTCATAGGTATTCTCAGGTCTAAAATTCCCCGTATCCAGATATTGATAGCTTCTTGTAGAAAGCTGTCGATCTGGCTGAAGTTGGCCATGAGATATTACAGTAACAGCTGGTATTTTAGTTTCATTTGGTGTCCTATTTTCATGGTGTCTACCTGTTTGTGTTAAATTGACTTGTGTTCTTACTGAATTTGTAGGTTCTTCATATATGTGTTTCTTATTGTTTTTATGTCTTCTGTATAATACATAGAGTAAAATAACAAGGATTAAAAGTGCAACAAATACACCAATTCCAAGTCCTATCTCTAATGTATTTTTGTTGCTAGTACTTGGGCTGTCCTCTTTTTTTTTTTGGTGTAAAGTGTCACAGGCATCAATTAAATTGCTCTTAACAATCACATTAACAATGATACAAATATGTAAAATTGATTCACTGTTTGAATAACGAAATACTTGAGATTGTCTTAATTTGTGTATTGGTTGTGATTGAATTTTCCATTCTTGATTGGGAAGTATTTCCTTAATTTGTAAAGTGAAATCCTTTACCCAGAATAGATCTGATATATTCCATGATATTCTAACAACATTTGATAGCTGTCTTTCAAGCTTAAGTGAAATCAGTGGTCTTCTAAAAGATTTTGGAGTTGTAATTGAACTTGTTTCTAGTTTAGTTTCAGTATATCTATTAGCATTATTCAACATTTCCTTTGTTAAAATTACTTTATGTATCGTGTATCTTGCTCTAAAGTCCTGACAGTTTGTTTTACTGCTATCACAAGTCAAATTTGTATTTACAATCAGTTCCTTTCCATTGATGGTTAGGCACTTCCAGAAACTAACTGGTACAGTGTTATTATTAGATTTCTTGATATATTCATTCAACTGAATTTGAAGCCAATGAAGAGAACAATTACACACCAGTTTATTATTGTTGAGGTCTATATTGAAATATTCCTTTTCTGGCCAGGTGAAATTATTAAAAACACATTCATCCACAACTTGGAGCTGGTTGTTACTGAGTTTAATAGACTCTAAAGTGTTTTGTAGACCTTGAAATGCACCTTCCTCTAAAGTCTCTATTTTGTTGTCATTTAGCTTTATGACTTTTAGCTTTGAGTTCTTTTCAAATGCAAATGCAGCAATTACTGCTAGATTACATTTGGAAAGATCCAAGATTTCTAAATGTGGTAATGTTTGAATTGCTGTCCAAAGATCTTTATTATTAAAACTATTGCCTTTTAATGATAACTTTTTCAATGTTCCACTGGTATTTTCTAACCATTTTATTTCCATAGTTCCTTTTAGATTTTGATTATCCAAATATAAAATTTCTAAGAGAGGCACTTCAGTCATTGTGGTGGCTTCAATGATCAATTGATTTCTATTTAAAAATAGTTCTCTAAGATTATTTAAACCATTTAAATATGTTTTTCGCAATTTGGTAAGTTGGTTATTTCTCACAGACAAGGTGTTTAGTGTATTCATATTTTGAAATATGTCACCTGATAGACTTTTAATTCTATTGTTATCTAACTTGAGGGTTTCAAGTTTTGAAAGGTTTTTAAAATGTTTCAGATGATCATGTGTGATTTTGTTTGAACTTAAGTCTAAATGTTGCAGCTTCTTTTTTACATTTTCTAAATTTCCCATTGTTATGTCTGTGATTGCATTATTACTCACATCAAGATACTGTATGTTGAGCAGATGCTCGAAAGCTTCTGGATGTAGCATTTTTGCCAGCTTATTATTTTTTATAGTAAGATGAGTTAAATTCTGGAAATGTGCAAATGTATTTATGTTGATATCACGAATTTTATTATTTATTAAAGAGAGTTTTGTCAATTTAGTTAGCTTGTTAGAAGTAAAATTGTTTAAATTTTGGTTCATATAGAAATTTTCAATTTCAAGAGTTTCAAGGTTGTACAGGTTTTGAAGGGCTGTAAAATCAACTAGTTCTGTTGTATCTGTTGTTGATAGCTCTAAGCTTTTCATGAAATCTTCTTGTCCACCAAATGCATTTTTGTCAATTACTGTTAATGGATTGTCATATATTGATAAGTGTTTAATTTGAGTACCATTGAAAACATTCTCCTGTAGAGAGTGTAGATTTGTTCTGGTAAGATATAACATATACGTGCCATTGAGCTGTTCAAAGTTTAAGCGTTTGTTATGTAAATCAATGTATTCACAGATAATTTTGAAGTTATTGATATTACAAGCATGTTTGATGTTAATTATTTCATTGAGAGCTAAAGCAGCTACCTGGAATTGTAATATCCAAATTATATGCAGTTGGTTGAATTTCATTTTGGAATGTTTGTCTTCTGATAACTGTAAAAAAAATACATATTTTTAAAGATAGAATCTTACTGAATTCATTGTTAGCAAACATCTTATTTAAATTAGAAGCATTATTATCTTGATTATAATCAGTACATATAATTATTGTATATATTTTCTATGTTGACAGTCTTGGCTAGATGAAGTAAAAGAGTAAATGAATTATCTTTAAAAAGAATAAGAAGAGTACCCTGTTTTCCTTTACAGTTTCTCAATTAATTTACTACAGATGAAGACTCTAAGGCCTTGGAAGTATGTGGCACGAATCCTTATAGAATAGTCTAATGTGATTAGCGCCAGCCAGGTAGAAGAGATAAATAAAATATTGGTATGTTAGCAGGTGATATTATGTATCAATCAAAGTTATGAAATCACTCAAGCTAGTGTTTTATATAACCTCACTACATTGTGACTTGCCTGTAAATAGTGAAGGCTAAAAGAATAAGATCCAGAACAGAGTTCTTAAGTAGTTTAACTCACAGTTTGTCTTCTTTTGGCATCTCTTTTTTACCAAAGGAAATCTGCCGTATATTCCCAAGAATTTAGTGTAATTAGGTACTTGGAACAAGATATCTTGCCCAGAAATACAACAAAGCATGTTCTATGAATTTGAACTCATGACACATAAACTGAGTGAATACAGTTCACTACCTTGTCCACTTAACCATTTGACCTCTCAACATTACAATAATTTACAATTATCAGTTCTAATATATAAGAAATTACTAAGCATATTTGGTTGCGAATAAGTTTGTATCAAATGATGCTATTATTTTAAACAAACTTTGTTGTATTTTTTCTTCTGATTAGCAACATTAGCAGATGATAGGAATTAATCATACAGAATTAATGAGCAATAACAGTGTCTAGTCTTGCAATAATAATATCTAGTCATCAGCATGATGACTAATTTCTAAATGCTCAACAATGTTGTTGACCTCTAAATGATGACCTTATTTAGGATCTTATGCATAGAGGTGTCTGTGCCTGCATATCCATTTGAATGTATGTGAGCGTAAACATGTTATGTATATAAGTGTGTGTTTGTGTATGTTTGTATGCATACAACATACCCTTGGACAATACATTAGACTTATATTAATATTGTTTATAAAACTGTAAATACTAGTGCAAAATAGTCATTATCGTAGCACACCAAATTCTCTAAATGAGGAACTATAATAGATATGTGTTGTAGTTATTTTGAAGTTTAACTTCAGATCAGCACTGGTTCAGTAGAGCCATTCTTTTGTTTTTCTTTTTCCTCTTTTAACTTACCCTTCATTTTATAAGATGGTACTATGTAATATTAGAGGGCACTTGGCTGCTATTTTATATCTTGTCAAGTGACCAAATGGTCTCTGCTTTGTTGACTTGAATAATGTGTGTTTCTGCACATACTAAGCATTGAAAAACACAAACATGTAGGCCACTTCATTTAAATATGGATAATAATTCCATATTGATGTTGTTGCAATAACTGCAGTGGATTCTTTGTGTTTCTTAGGTTCGATTCTAACCTAATGTAATTCAATGTATCGTAAATCTGTTTAAAACCAAGGAATTGCTTTATAAGGTAACCAAGTTTGAATTGAGTTTCAACTAAGATTTTCACAACTTCTTAGACTCCTGGAATGCCAGGAATAGTATAATGGTAAACTAAATATATAGTATTTTTTTCATCTTATTTCTGTATTCAAATTTCACTACTATTAACTTTAGCGTTCACATTATTAGTGTTTGTAAAATAACAGTAATATACTGGAGATGATCTGTTTAGTCAACTGCAACATTTTTGTTATAAATGTTGGCCATGGTGCCATATAAAATAACTTTTAACATTTATATAACGTGGTATATAGTCTTATAGTATTGTGTGCTTGTATTTCAGTTTCTATATTATCATATTTAAAAGAAATAAAAATTACAATTTGAACAAAACTTTACATATATATGTATATATAGTGGTTTGAATTTTTAAATTAGAATTTGTTATGTGTATTGTAAATCTATAGCAAGTAACCTAGTTTTGATCACAAGTTGTTTTCATTTCCCTTTTCTCTCTCCCATGGAAATCTCAGCTTTTGTTTTGTTAACGTAATAAGCCAATATATTTCAGCAGTTTCAGAAGACAAATAAAGAATGCATTGAATTCATTTTTGGGTAGTGCTTGTTGTTCAACAACCATATCATGGTTCCTTTGTGTGTCTGCTATGAAGTTTGTTATTAGATATATTTGACATCTTTTAATTTTGTTCTTAAAAATTTATTCATTTGATCATTAAACTTCCACTTATTGAATATTTCCAAATCTTAATGTCATAGATTCATATGTAAATATATTGGAAAACAGTCTTCATTTAAATCAGTTTATTTTATTCATTAATGAAACTTGATAACTGAGAATATTTTGTGTTTGTTATGTATATAATCACTCACTTGGAAAAATAATAAGTCTGACCTGTGATAAACATTTAAATTCGAAAATAAACATAACCTAAATACATGATAAAATTGCAAGTAGGCTCCTTAATGAATGGAAACAAGGTTGAAAGGGAAATAGCATTAATAATAGTCACTTTGTATACATGTCATCTGAACAAATAACTTTGAAGTAAACACCTGTCTTGATCTAAACTAAAGCTAGCTACAGGTGAAAAACTACATTGTAAAAATAAGACCTTACTTTACCTTCTTGTCAATCTTAAAGTATAATTTATTTGTAATTTAACAATGTTTCCATTTCTATTGCAATAGTGATCATCATCCATTGTTGTAATTCATATAAATGACAAGTGGAGATTTCCTTGTACTGTAGAGGAGTATCATTAATAATTGTCTCGGCTACTTAAAATATAGTAGTAGACCAACTACCTTCTACGGTGAGGAAATAACTCTGTTGTCCTTTTATGGCAATCTAGGGTGGGCTTTGCAGGACAGGTAAGCTGACATAAGAAACCATTGTCAGTTGTTACCAGTCAGTTTCATCAGAATGACAAGTGCTTAAGCCAATATATTTCAGCAGTTTCAGAAGACAAATAAAGAATGCATTGAATTCATTTTTGGGTAGTGCTTGTTGTTCAACAACCATATCATGGTTCCTTTGTGTGTCTGCTATGAAGTTTGTTATTAGATATATTTGACATCTTTTAATTTTGTTCTTAAAAATTTATTCATTTGATCATTAAACTTCCACTTATTGAATATTTCCAAATCTTAATGTCATAGATTCATATGTAAATATATTGGAAAACAGTCTTCATTTAAATCAGTTTATTTTATTCATTAATGAAACTTGATAACTGAGAATATTTTGTGTTTGTTATGTATATAATCACTCACTTGGAAAAATAATAAGTCTGACCTGTGATAAACATTTAAATTCGAAAATAAACATAACCTAAATACATGATAAAATTGCAAGTAGGCTCCTTAATGAATGGAAACAAGGTTGAAAGGGAAATAGCATTAATAATAGTCACTTTGTATACATGTCATCTGAACAAATAACTTTGAAGTAAACACCTGTCTTGATCTAAACTAAAGCTAGCTACAGGTGAAAAACTACATTGTAAAAATAAGACCTTACTTTACCTTCTTGTCAATCTTAAAGTATAATTTATTTGTAATTTAACAATGTTTCCATTTCTATTGCAATAGTGATCATCATCCATTGTTGTAATTCATATAAATGACAAGTGGAGATTTCCTTGTACTGTAGAGGAGTATCATTAATAATTGTCTCGGCTACTTAAAATATAGTAGTAGACCAACTACCTTCTACGGTGAGGAAATAACTCTGTTGTCCTTTTATGGCAATCTAGGGTGGGCTTTGCAGGACAGGTAAGCTGACATAAGAAACCATTGTCAGTTGTTACCAGTCAGTTTCATCAGAATGACAAGTGCTTAGGTGTCACAAATACCAACCTTTACCTGAAATATTTTTTGTTCATTGTTCATTGATTAAATAAAGTATATAATGAACATAGTAATAATAAATTTTCTCGAATCTTTGAGAACAAAGCCTTCCTGATGTTTACAACGAATGATCGTAAATTTATTCATACTAATATAGTCAAAGGATACATTGTGATTTACATCACTAGTGTAACAGGGCACTCTGGGTGTAAAATGGAACATAAAAAAACAAAACTTTCATTAGTTATAAAGAAAATATGCTGAAAGCTGATCTGCTGGGTGAAACAAGATGTAGGGCAGATAAGTTGGTAGCAATTGGAGAGTTTGATATTATTTTAAAATTTTATTTTAAGAAGGGACAGTGCCCATAACCTAAACTGGGAAAGTTGATGTACTTGGTATTCATTTTGAATTTCCACAATTTGATGTATGTACAGAAAATGAGCTGGGTGCTTCAAAGGGTTTATAGTTCAAGTAAAGGTTTGAGTGAAATGATTAGAATTGTGTTTTGTGGTGAGACACAGTAGGAATGATCAAAGAGAGGCAAATGTATCCAACTTTGTTGGGGCACATGTACAGATTGGTTATTTAAAGCAAGCAAAAACCATTTGTAGTTATGCAGAAGGGACCACTATTATGTTGGTTAGAGGATGTTTCTTAATGACAGTTTACTAATCAGCCAGATGGTTTTTTTTTGTGGGGGTATGGTCTAGAATATTTGAGTGTATTTAGCAGCTATACCATTCCAACCATGTGAGCTGGCCTGAAGCACATTTGTGGTCAGAACATTCCAGTCTGATCACAGTGTCTTTGTTTGTTTTTTCTTTTTTTTTTTGGTATTGTTTATATAAGAGTATATTATCTTTCTTGAATATTTAAAGATAGTAAGACAGGGAGCTGAGAAATTTGGCTGCTATTTCAAGCAGGACAAGCATTAGTGTAGAAACACCCTTGTTGGTTTGAGTCTATGTGTTTGACCTCTACACAATGTATGATATGTGATTATGTAAAATCTGCTGTTTTGTTTTGCTTTGTTTTCTTGCGAAGAGATTGGGGTTAGGCATGATTCACCTATTCCATGCTAGACTTAATATAATTTTTTGCAGGCTAGTGTTGTTTCTTTATGTTCATCAAATGTGATGCCTAGGAATACTAAGTATGTTTGTGCATTGTCCTGCTTTCTGAACTATGTAGTTTACACGTGAATGTTGTCCAAGTATGGTAAGCAATTCCTGGTGTTTATATTTCTTTTTGTGTTATGTGAATATGTGTGAATGATCTTTGCTCTTAATGGTGAAAAGGAAGATGGGGAATTTAGTAAATGTTGTTATTAATCTATTGTAAGACATGAAGGAGTAGTTTGAAAGAGTCTGTTACTAATACAAGATGGTCCAAATAACCACATAGGGTATTCCTCACTGACTTGGCTCATTTCACTTTTAGTTAATTGAACTGGTGGCCATAAATGACAAGAATCATTGTCACTATTTAAACAAAGATTTCATCTTCTACTCTCATTTCTCTCTCAGAACGTGAGCTTTCTCCCCTAACCCCTTCTATTCCTTCAGTGATGATTAAAGCATCTTCAAAAGCAGCATTTGTCATTTATCGAGGATGTGTATTGCAAATGTTGCAGTGGATGTTGTGTGTCCAGGATAATTATTTTATGCTCTAAGTAACAAGACTTTCATTAATACACCCAGGTTGCAAGGAACAATTCCGGCACTATTTAATGGACTGAATAAAGTTGTCATTATTTACTGTGTGGTATATACCATAACTGTAAATATATAACTGTCCAAGTGTCCTCTTAATCATTATTATCATCATAATCTTTTTGTAAAGTTCTATGTTGGCATCAGTTAAATGAGTCCTTATGGTAGACATAATTTTATGAATGACTTTAGGAACTTTTTTTTATTATTAGCATTACAATTTCCTGTCAGGCTGCTTCTAATTCTTTCATCATATATACACTATTTGTAACTTCTATTAGCACTTTACTGTTTCATCCAATACATCTCTGTATCTAAGCTCGAAAATCAACACAATACAATGTTTTCATTTTTAATGGAAAGTCTACATATAAACATGGACAGTCAAATAGAAATTTTAATATATAAAGACTATTATATGCAGTTCTATATCTGGGTTTCCTGCACTGATGCTGTTTTTCTGGTAAGACAGCTGCAGGAGAAATACCTAGCCAAAGATAGATCTCTGTACCTGGCTTTCGTTGACATGGAGAAAGCCTTTGACAGGGTCTCCCGATCCCTTATCTGGTGGTCAATGAGGAAACTAGGGATAGATGAATGGTTAGTGAGAGCTGTGCGAGCCATGTACAGGGACACTGTCAGTAAGGTGAGGGTTGGCAACGAGTACAGTGAAGAATTCCGGGTAGAGGTAGGGGTCCACCAAGGTTCAGTCTTAAGCCCCCTTTTATTTATCATAGTCCTCCAGGCAATAACAGAGGAATTCAAGACAGGATGCCCCTGGGAGCTCCTCTATGCTGACGACCTTGCTCTAATTGCTGAGTCACTATCAGAACTAGAGGAGAAGTTTCAGGTGTGGAAACAAGAATTAGAATTGAAGGGCCTTAGAGTCAACCTAGCTAAAACCAAAGTCCTAATAAGTAGGAAGGCAGACAAACCACAAATCCCTTCAGATAGATGGTCCTGCTCGATCTGTAGAAAAGGCGTGGGTAGTAACTCTATAAGATGCACCCAGTGCAAGCTATGGACACATAAGAGGTGCAGCAATATCAAAGGCAGGTTAACTAGGAAGTTAGTTTTTGTATGTGGCAGATGTTCAGGTGCAATAAACACTGAAAATGTGCAGAGAACAACTTCTGCCACATTCCAGGGAGAAAAACTAGAAGTAGTTGACACAGCCTAGCGGTTGAGGGAACCTGTGAAAGAGGTAGACCCAGGAAGACCTGGGATGAGGTGGTGAAGCATGACCTTCGAACATTAGGCCTCACTGAGGCAATGACTAGTGACCGAGACCTTTGGAAATGTGCTGTGTGTGAGAAGACCTGGCAAGCCAAGTGAGACCATAAACCATGGCCTATGTCAGGGGTGTATGTCAGCCCACTTATGTGTACCTTTCCTTCATTGGACACTAAACTCTGCTTGCGAAGACCTGTTGAGGCAAGTGAAATCGAAATCGAATCAAATTCGATGACTGGCACCCATGCCAGTGGAGCGCTAAGAGCACCATCCGAGCGTGATCATTGCTAGAGTAACTGTCTGGCTTCCTCACCAGTGGCGCATAAAAAGCACCATTTGAGCATGATTGTTACCAGCGTTGCCCTACTGGCACGTAAAAAAACATTCGAGCGAGGTCGTTGCCAGTGCCGCTAGACTGGCTCTTGTGCAGGTGGCATGTAAAAAACACCATTTGAGCATGGCTGTTGCCAGTACTGCCTGACTGGCCCTCGTGCCGGTGGCATGTAAAAGCACCCACTACACTCTTGGAGTGGTTGGCGTTAGGAAGGGCATCCAGCTGTAGAAACTCAGCTAGATCAGACTGTAGCCTAGTGCCGCCATCAAATTGTTCAACACATGCTAACATGGATAGTGGACATTAAACGACGCTGTCAATGCCGACGCCACATCCGACGTCGTCGTCGTTGTTGAATTTCACACTTAAAAAGTTTGGAAGGCAGGAATCTATGCTTGCTTTTGTTTTATTTTTATTTAGTCATCTTTTTTTTTATATTCATATGTTTGCAATATGAATGATGACTTGGCTGTGTCTGACTAGTTTATTATTTTCAGTTAGGTTTGAATATCTTGCAGGATGAGGTTTTCCTTCTTCAATCTGTTCTAGTGTCTCTAAATATAGGCTTAACTGAAATTAGCAAATATATTTTCAAGTCAGTAAAGGAGCCTCTATGTAATTACTTGACTAGCTAGAAAGAGCTGTCAAAACCTTACTATCTTGAAAAGATGGTACACGTTGCACAATGTAGTCATGGGTACACAATGTCTTAAGAAAAGGATGAGATAGTTATTGCTGGAATGTTAACTTTGCCCATCATTTTGTATTTCTTCAGACATAGAACATTACTTTGTTTAATGTATTCTGTTTTCTAAAGAGGAGTGTGGTAGATTATGGTTTGAGAGAGAATTGGTTTTTATTTTGAAGTCTGAGAGACCACCCAGAAGTTCACCCATTGGTTCATTAGTTGAAATAAAATGTTAAATGTAGCATTACTCTACCTCCCAGTCTCTTCTAGACTGGCAAGACTAGATAACTTTCACTCTTTCTCAATAAATTATAAAAAAAGGTAAATATTAAATAAAATGAATAAATGAACATTAAAACCAATTGTTTTTATTTTTTTAATCAATATTTATATTTTTAATCATTTGTTCAAATATTTACATGGGTTTTAACAATTGTCATTCTTTGAGATTTATACAATGGAAACATGAAGTGTATTTTTTTTTTTTTTTTTTTTAACTGGTTTCAGTCATTGGTTGTGACCTTGCTGGGACATTTAGTTGAGTACAGACAACTGTAATATTTGCAGACTCATACTTATTTTGTTTTTCATCTGGCAAAGTTGTGCTAGGCAGGGTTTGAACTCAGAATATAATTATGTTGCCACTGACTTAATTTTTTTGTTGTTGTTTTTAGACATCTAAGTTCTTATTATGTATATCTTCATTGTGTACATTTTTGTAAGAGGTTGTTTCTTTAAGATACAGATTATTTACAGTTTAATTTCCAAAGAATCTGAATCTGTTGATTTGAAAAGATTTTCAAGTTTTAGCTTTAGCTTCTCCAATTGTATTACTTAGGATTTAAACTGAAATCCACTCAAAAGAATTTCTACATCAACATAAAAAAAAGCATTGTTCTTTTAAAAAAAGACTTTCAGCTTTTGCTTTCAACAGATTTGATCCTTTTGTAAATTTGTGCATGTATTTCATAGCTACAGCAAAAATAGATATAGATTTCAAATTTTGGTACAAGTCCAGCAATTTTTTGGGGGAGGGGGTTACTTATTTTACTGACCCTGTAAGGATGAAAGGTAAAGACAACCTTGGTGGAATTTGAACTCAGAGCATGAAGATAGATGAAATGCTGCTAAGCATTTCGCCCAGTGTGCTAACGGTTCTCTCAGCTTGCTGCATTGGCTACAACAAAAATAGATATTGGACGTAATTATCTTGATATTTCATTTGAAATTAAATTTATTTTCTTGATAGTAGGTTCAATTAACCATAACATTTTAGTTACTGTATTATTTCTAGAATAACTGCTATACCATTATGATGAGTACCTAAGCATCTATTTGAGCTTCTATTTTATTAACCTGATCAATGTAGTGGCTAAATTTCCCTTAAAAAATGTTCTAACTACTTGTAAAATAGGGTCAGGTCACATGTGTAAAAATCTAAACCATCACACAGCATGCCTACACTAACCCTTTCGCATTCAGATTATTCTATCAAATGTAATACTTATTTATTCACACTTTTTAAAATTAGTCATGCATTATCTCATAGCTTTGAAATTTCAATATGAGTGTTTATTTATTTGTTATTTTCTTTTTAGAATGGCATTGTAGGGTAAGGGTAAGAGGTGGCTAGTTTGAACATAAAATGGGTAGAATATTTGGGCTGGATATTGCTATTTTAAATGCTAAAGAGTTAAAGATTGTTTAGGCATTGTTAGGATACTAATTGTATGATGATGTTAGACTGATTTGATTTTGTTAGAGACCTATTGTCTACCTTATGAAATAGCTCAAGCAGACCACTGGTTACTTCTGAAAGAGCAAATAGCAACTTGCTTGTCCTCACAGAATTAACCAGAGCTAGTAGTAGTAGTAGTAGTAGTAGTAGTAGTAGTAGTTGTAGTTGTTGTTGTTGTTGTTGTTGTTGTTGTTGCAAGCTGGGAGGATAGTTAGCATGCTGGATGAAATGCTTAGCAGTATTTAGTCCACCTTCACATTCTGAGTTCAAATTCTGCCATGGTCAACTTTGCCTTTCAACCCTTTGGGATCGATAAATTAAGTACCAATCGCATACTGGAGTTGATCTAATTGACTGGCTTCCACTCCCACAAAAAATTTCAGGCCTTGTGCCTATAGTAGAAAGGATTATTATTATTAAAACAAATTATTATTGTTATTAGTTTGTTTTAAAGTTTAGGATTATATGGACAATATTTTATGTAGGACCTGGGCAGTTCCTATGAGCACTATTTTTTGAATTTCTGCTATTTTGGGGTTTCCTATGTAAGAATCAGCCCCTTTTGCTATCATTCCTAGGGCACCTATGACAACAGGTATTGTTTTAGTCTTGAGGTTCCACATTTTGCTGATTTCTATTTCAAGATCTTTATACTTGCTCAGTTTTTGGTTGGTCATGACAGATACATTTATGTCGGTTGGGACAGTCATGTCAATGTGGAGGCATGATTATTGTCTGAAGCCCTTTAATATAATGTCTAGCCTATTCGCATCTATCTTTCTGTCAGTTTGAGCGGTGAAGTTACAGAGGAGTGAGATGTCATTTTCAAGCACTGAAGGTGGTTTGTGTTCTCACCAGATTTTATCATGGAGCAGGCCCAAGTTTTTGCACATTACCCAGGGAATATACTGTGCTACTCTATCATACCTGTTGTCATACTCTGTAGGTGCAAGAAGACTACACATGGAGACAACATGATTGAATGTTTCATTTTGTTGTTTACATACATGACTTTAGGCTATTGCTGTTCTTTAATATGTCAGCCTGGTAGTTCCTTGTAGGTAGGCATTGATCTTGAGCTGCTATGATAAACCCTTCTAATTCTGATTTTAAGCCAGAATACTCCAACCATTGATGGGTAAGGGCTTTGTCAACATTAGCATTATTAGCTCTCTTTGGGTATTTGCTAAGGCAGCAGTTTTAGCATGGGTTTTCATATGCTTAACTTTTTCTGTGCTTGTTCCCATTATTATTATTATTATCATTATCATTATTATCATTATCATTATTATCATTATCATTATTATCATTATCATTATCATTATTATTATTATTATTATTATTATTATTATTATTATTATTATTATTATTACTATTATTATTATTATTATTAAGGTGGCAAGCTGGGAGAATAGTTAACATGCTGGATGAAATGCTTAGCAGTATTTAGTCCACCTTCACATTCTGAGTTCAAATGCTGCCGATGTCAACTTTGCCTTTCATCCTTTCAGGGTTGATAAATTGAGTACAAGTTGAGCACAGGTCTATGCAATTGACTAGCGCCCTCCCCCAAAATTCCAGGCCTTGTGCCTGTAGGAAAAAAGGATTATTATTATTTGTTGTTGTTGTTGTTAACACTAGACTTTATCTCCCATTTCTTGAATCTGTATTCTATCTAAATAGCAATTTCCAAGCAGCTTTTCATGTCTTCCTTTTTGGTTTGATTCTCATATAATTTTTTTTAGTTTTTGATTTCTGTCTTTCTTATTATTTTAGATTATTGTTATCTAACCTCAGCTCAGCTCTGAATGAGCAGAACTATGATATGTGAACATCTCATTTATTTTATTTTATTTTTTAGAAATTTTAATTTATTTTGCAAGCTACATTTTCTAGTCCTTTTTTAAGATGTATTAGTGTAATTTGAAAGAGATTTGACTGTTATTTCTAGTGTATCAAGTGTATATTTGTATAATTATTATGGTCGATATTAGATTATTTCTTAATTTATAAACAGCTGTGAGGAAGATTTACAACTTTACTTTTTCATATTGTCATAAACCCGTGAACAAAATAAAATTACTTTATTGGAGCAACAGTTTGTGTTACTTTTGCATTGAACAAATTCAATTTTTTGTGAGGGATTCTACAGTTTAAATCCATTACTTGGGATATCTATGAAATAGTTTTATCTAATTTACTTTTTTACAAACCAATGATATTTAAATACATTTCAAGAAAAGAATATGAATTTCAGTTGAAAATAAAATTTAGTATTTAACTGAATGCCAGCTACTGATGAGGAACAATATTGAAGCTAAGGGGATGACATAAAATACCATTTGAAAAATATTTTTAATTGAAATTTCCCTCTTAGTTGGAGAAGTAAATATAAATCTAGGAACAAATGTTGGCCACTTTAAAAAAATTAAGCATTAATTTCTTTACAAGCTGAGAGAAAAGCCTGATTTTGTTGGCAAATAAGAACAATGGATATGTTTCAGTCTATTAGATCTCATCAGCATAGAATAGTCTCTTCAAGTTCGCCTGATCAGTTGACAACAAAATTCTTACACATAGTAAAAGAGTTACAAATAAATTTTAGCCAGTGTAATTTATATATAATTAAAAAAAGAAATGTGCTAAGGAAAAAAACTCAAATGGCCAGACTGTCTCCTTCCATTTTTAGCTAACAAAATCTATCCTTACTGTAGAAGTTGAACCCCCATAATGAGAATAAAGCAACACCATTCTATGTCATATAGGTTGCTATTTAGTTGCTATCAACTCTATAAAAACTGATTTATTGGATATATGAAAAACATAACAACCTTTGAAAGCGACAGAACAGGAATGCAAAATAAATTATATTTCAAACTAAATTTCCTTCAATGCAGGAAATTCAAATAATAATGGACAGTATACTCACAGCTTAATGACTAAAACTGTAAATAATACTGAAATACGATGACTTTTAAAAGTTCATATTTATATATCACTTTCTCTCAGTTCGAGTGTGGTATAAATAATTACATTTTTATTGTTTAAAATGTTACCATTTTCATTCTGTGGAAGACATGGTAAAGGTCTTTGTGCATGATTCAAATGTGATCCCCTTTGTGCAGGTATATTATTTATAGGTAATGATTGGTCTTGGAAAGTACTTTTCTTACCACCATTCCTTATATTTTCTTTATTGTCTAATGCTTTATCTTGCACAGTTTGAGGGTTCTGAATTTCTTCATAGTTTTCACCTAGTATAAAGCTAGGGTTATCCAAATATTGATAGCTTCCTGCAGAAAGCTGTTGATCTGGCTGAAGTTGACCATGAGATATTACAGAAACGGTTGGCTCTTTAGTTTCATTTGGTTTTTTTCTTAAATAACGTTTAGTTTTTGGTGTTAAATTGACTTGTGTCCTTGCTGAATTTGTAGGTTCTTCATATATGTGTTTCTTATTGTTTTTATGTCTTCTGTATAATACATAGCATAAAATAAGAAGGATTAAAAGTGCAACAAATACACCAATTCCAAGTCCTATCTCTAATGTATTTTTGTTGCTAGTACTTGGGCTGTCCTCTTTTTTTTTGGGGCGTAAAGTATCACAGGCATCAATTAAATTGCTATTAGCAGTCACATTAACAATGATACAAATATGTAAGATTGATTCACTGTTTAAATATGGATATATATGAAATTGTGTTAATTTGTGTATTAGTATTGATTGAAATTTCCTTTCTTGATTCGGAAGAATTTCCTTAATTTGTAAAATAAAATACTTTACCCAGTATAGATCTGATATATTCCATGATATTTTAACATTTGAACCCTCTCTGTAAAGGTTAACTGTAATGTTAGGTTTCTGAAAACGTTTTGGAGTTGTTTTGGTAATTGAATTTGTAGTTGACAGACCACTTTCTTCAGTTGTTTTTGTGGCATTCTCTAGTTTAGGTGTTGAACTTGTAGTTGAAATAGAACTTTCCTTGATTGTTTTCATGGAGGTCTCTTGTTTTGTTTGAGTATTTATATTACTAATAGTTGATAATTCATCTGTTGAAATTACTTGAGCAGTTTGTGTTGTATATCTTGATCCAAAGTCTTGGCAAACTGTTGTATTACTATTACAGGTCAAATTTGTTTTTGCAATCAATTCCTCTCCATTAGCAGTGAGGCATTTCAAGTAATTAACAGATGAAATGATATCATTAGATTTCTTAATAAACTCTTGCACCTGAACTTGAAGCCAATGAAGAGAACAATTACACACCAGTTTGTTATTGTTGAGGTCTATATTGAAATATTCCTTTTCTGGCCAGGTGAAATTATTAAAAACACATTCATCCACAACTTGGAGCTGGTTGTTACTGAGTTTAATAGACTCTAAAGTGTTTTGTAGACCTTGAAATGCACCTTCCTCTAAAGTCTCTAGTTTGTTGTCATTTAGCTTTATGACTTTTAGCTTTGAGTTCTGTTCAAATGCAAATGCAGGGATTACTGCTAGATTACATTTGGAAAGATCCAAGATTTCTAAATGTGATAATGTTTTAATTGCTGTCCAAAGATCTTTATTATTAAAACTATTGCCTTTTAATGATAACGTTTTCAATGTTCCACTGGTATTTTCTAACCATTTTATTTCCATAGTTCCTTTTAGATTTTGATTATCCAAATATAAAATTTCTAAGAGAGGCACTTCAGTCATTGTGGTGGCTTCAATGATCAATTGATTTTCCTTTAGAGATAGTTCTTTAAGATTACTTAAACCATTTAAATGTGTTTTTTGCAATTTAGTAAGTTGATTATTTCTCACAGATAAGGTTTTCAGTTTATTCATATTTTGAAAAATGTCACCTGATAGACTTTTTATTTTGTTGTAATTGAAGTTGAGGGTTTCAAGTTTTGAAAGGTTTTTAAAATGTTTCAAATGATCTTCTGTGATTGTGTTTAAACTTAAGTCTAAATGTCGAAGGCTGTTCTCAATATTTTGAAATGCAAATTCATCAACTTTTGAGATAGAGTTTTCTATTAAATACAAATTTTCCAGTTTTCTGTTTTCTTGCAAATTTCCCATACTTATTTCTTTGATAGCATTTTCAGTCATGTCAAGATGTTGTAAGTTGGGTAAATATTTGAAGGTTTGTGGAAGTGGTATTTTATCCAAGTTATTTTTTGTAATGTGAAGTTGAGTTAAATTCCCCAAATGTACAAAAGCTTTTGTGCTGAAGTATTGAATTTTATTATTTATTAAAGAGAGTTTTGTCAATTTAGTTAGCTTGTTAGAAGTAAAATTGTTTAAATTTTGGTTCATATAAAAATGTTCAATTTCAAGAGTTTCAAGATTATACAGGTTTTGAAGGGCTGTAAAATCAACTAGTTCTGTTGTATTTGTTGTTGATAGCTCTAAGCTTTTCAAGAAATCTTCTTGTCCACCAAATGCATTTTTGTCAATTACTGTTAATGGATTGTCATATATTGATAAGTGTTTAATTTGAGTACCATTGAAAACATTCTCCTGTAAAGAGTGTAGATTTGTTCTGGTAAGATATAACATATATGTGCCATTGAGCTGTTCAAAGTTTAAGCGTTTATTATTTAAATCAAAGTTTTTGCAGATAATTTTGAAGTCATAAATACTACAAGCGTGTTTGATGTTAATTGTTTCATTGAAAGCTAAAGCAGCTACCTGGAATTGTAATATCCAAATTATATGCAGTTGGTTGAATTTCATTTTGGAATGCGTAATTTCCATGTGTCACCTGTATAAGAGATAAAATGTTTTCAAGGATGCAAGTAGTATATATTTCATGTTGTATGTGTTAACGATAGGGCCACCTGACAATTACAAATATGACTTATTATAAAACTTCAATGCGAAGCTGCTTTTAGTATATAAAAAATTTTGTACATAGTGATGAATTTACAATATCAATATCACAAGCAGATGAGAAGCATTTGACATGGATGCCTGAACCGCCAGATCTCATAATTTCATATGTCTGCTTCTTCTGTGGCAGGTGTTTGTTCACTGCATGGCACCCAAATCTCACTGCCAACAATATATAGAATGAAAGTGACTCTTCTTTTACTGATGTCATAAATAACAAGCAGTCACTTTAAAAATAAATATCAGTGACATAAGCAGTATATGCCAAAACTAGAAATCATTATATAGGTGAAGTCCAAGCCTGATAAGATTGTCTATGAAGTAAATCAACCAATATCAATATAAGTAATCATCATAAACCACGAATCCATAAACACTTTCAACTTTATGAAAATGAAGGGCAACTGAGAATTACAAAATCCCAGGACATAAAAAATTCACAAGCAAGCATATCAAATAAACATTTCCACCATTAGCTACAAAACGGATATCTCTATGGTTTTGGAACTTGGGCAGTAGCATCAGTGTTAACAGCTTTAAAAGCATAAATGCTGCTTGGGAATCAGTTGAAATGAGCAGGAGTGAGCATATGTCCATTATGCCAATACCTGCTTATAACTACAAACATCAGTCTCAAATTAAACAAATTAGTATTAACTTATTGTTACAAAATGGTCTCTATAAAACAAATATATATATATATATATATATATATATATATATATATGGTAAATTCAAAAAAAGAAGAACAAACACAAAAGAAACCAACAACGTGAGGACGTGGTACATGTGAAGTATTAGCAGACGTTCAGGGAAGGAAAGAAAGATCGTTTTACATTTTGAGCAACGCTCTTCTTCAGAAACAGAAAAGTCCAATAGAAAGAAAGACGGAGGAAGAAAATCGCGAACAATTCACATGTGGTTACATTTAGTGCAAGGAGAAGCTATTCCATCCACAAAGCAAAATTCTGATCAAATGCCTTGGAAGTGCTTTGACAATTCCCTCCCTGACAGCAAGCAGAGGAGTGACTGAGGAGGATTGAAAGACCAGGGCTCCTAGGAAAATACAAGGCATAGCTTTATTAACACAAACTGCTCCTAAGACTCCTGCAGTTATTGACATTGTATGCTGAAAGGTAGGAGGGTATCCCATGAAACTTCCCTTCAGTAGGCCTCTACATAAGATGTGAACAGCTCCAATTTCCTTTGTCATCCATGGTGGAAAAATTCAAGGTCACAAAGTGTAAAGTTGTATTGATGTATGGGGAGTCCCATGATGAGCATGTCTGACATTCATGTATTATTACCAAGGTCTGGGTGAAAGTGGATGGCCAGCACCACTGATGCAGAGGCTGAAACATGCTGAAGCTACATGATATCATTGGAATTCCATGAACAGGATAGCAGAGTCTTAGTTCTTTTGATTTCCAACAATGGAAAAAGGCAGATACCAGAGAAAGGAGGGCCATGATACACGCAGAAGTATGACAAGAGGAGGAAGAAAGAAGGTCAAGGGCTGTGGATTTGGTTATTTTGGGGAGCCTGGACTACATGGGACTTTCCCAAAAAGAAGGTTACATGGACAGACCTTTGAAGTCCAGAAGTTTTCCGCATCTCCTTCCTGATGCGGTTGATGTGTGATACATTCCCAATGCTAACAAACCTGCACAGATGAGGTTTGAAAGGAGACCAATTGTGTAGACTCTATGGCGAAAGAGGCATCCTGGCACACATCTTGACGGTGCAAAATAGAACTTACTCAAGGGTAAAAGAAGAAACACTACCAGCAGAGAAAAACAACACCAGCAATGCAGTTCTGGAAGAAAGGAGAGAAACCAGTGAAGACAGCAAAATTGGACAATTAGTCTACTACATGGGGCCCAATCATGGAATAAGAAAGTAGATCTGTGGGAAAGATTACAGTTTCTCCAGTTCACCCTGACAATCCTCAGGCCAGATGTAGTTTTGTGGTATGGAAAGGCATAAAAAAAATCTTGATTGAGCTTATAGTCTCATGGGAAGAAGGGTATGATGAAACCTTTGAATGAGTGTGCCAAGTATGAGAGCCTTCTGTAGGATTGCTCAGAAAAGGGATAGCACTCACAACTATTTCCAGTTGAAATTCTCATGTCATTTGGAATGGAGGGTGTTTGCAGTCACTGGAATAAGAGTAAAAGAGAACTATGTACAAGAAGGGTAATACAACAGAAAGAGCTTTTTGCTGGTCATGGAGCAAGAGAGAGGAGCTAAGCTGAAAGCCAGGCAGATATGATGAGCAGTGATTTGGCCATCTCTGCTGCCATGCCAGTGGGAAGGTATTGTGGTTCAGGATCAAAACACCTGTTGATTGTTAGATGCCATCTGATGACACCAATTCCACCTTAGCTAATGCTATATATTCAAGTGAATAGAAAAAAAGTATCTAAGTATCTTCTTTTATGTGTTATCAATATATATATATATATATATATATATATATATAATTTTATAATTTTATTTTGGATGGGATATTGCGTTTTCTTTTCCTTTTATGCAAAATATCAAATTTAGCCCAAATAGCTGCTGTGTGTATGTGTGTGGATATGTTTATTGATTCTAGTACTTAGATAAAATAAAGTTATTGTGTCAATTTATTCATCTAGTCTCTCTTGCCAAGCTGTGTTTTTCATACAAATACACACACATAGATAAATCATATATTGCCAGAACTGCCTGACTAGCCTTCATGCCGGCGGCACGTAAAAGCACCCACTACACTCTCGGAGTGGTTGGCGTTAGGAAAGGCATCCAGCTGTAGAAACTCTGCCAAATCAGATTGGAGCCTGGTGTAGCCACCTGGTCCACCAGTCCTCAGTCAAATCATCTAACGCATGCTAACATGGAAAGCGGACGTTAAACGATGATGATATATATATAAAATGAGTTATATTTATTGATCACCCAAAAAGATACACCTGCACCTTCAAATGCTCCTGAACCAGTTGTTAAGTACCTCACCTGTGGGGGATCAATGCTAGATGGATCAAAACAATTGTAGTGATTAATAATAAAATTTGTATCTTTCATCTTCCATATATATACACACACACACACACACACACACACACGTATATGCCCAGTTTTATATATGTATACATAAGAAGATTGCTGTATTATATTTACATACCCAGATATATATATATATATATATATATATATATATATATATACTTTATTTAAAAGCAGCAGAAATATAACAAAAGACTGTTACTCTGAGTTTCACGCTCCCGTTCATTGGACAGTTTTGTTAGAAATGGGAAAGGAATAACAATGCAATCAAAAGTGCTTACTCTGGTATATATATATATATGCACGCCTATTTAGAAATATTCATATAAGTTGTATGTTTGGCAGAATTTTGGTGCAAGCACTCCTATAACCCTTCATAACTTTTTATTCTTTTGGAATTTTCAGAAAATGTTTCCAAATTTGTGTTCTACACACAGGAATTCATATGTTCATGTAAAAAATAAAAACACTTTTTTTTTTGTGTGTGATTTAAGAGCGATTTAGCTGTTATTTTTAGCACATCTCATGATCACCTGATACCTTCCTTATTTCTTTGTCACTCTGACATATATTGATGTTTTTCAATATTTTTTTCCTGCAAACACATTTAATGGAATGACGGTACACCTATTTAAAAAATAAAATTAAAAAACAGTGGAGCTTTTAAGATTTACGGGGCAGTCGTGTTAAAAAATTAAAAAGGATTGTTTTTCCATAATTGTATAAATTCCTGTTTAGAACACAAATTCACAAAACTTTTCTGAAAATCCCCAAAAGTTAGAAAAGTTATGAGTGGTTATGTAGGGTGCTTAAACTAGGATTCTGCCATATATCTATACACTTTTCAAAATGTAGATATTTACTTATTAGTATACACACACAAGCAGATAAGAACATTTGCTAATATCCTTCTACTCTCTCTCTCACTCACATACACATAAAGAATCATTGAAATCTTACCTCATTACATTATCAAAATTTCATTATATTGCTTAAATTTGAGATATTAAATTGTCTGTAGTGTGATCGTATTCCATTACATCCATGATTATAATTCATCTGAAGTGTATGTAGTTTTCTTTTCAGCAGGTGTAAATAGTGTGTGTGTGTGTGTGTGTGTGTATATATATATATATATATATATATATATATGTCACAGTACACACTCACAACTACTAAGTTGTTTTTTTGTGTCTCTGTTCCTCCCTGACTGCTCATTCACTAGGTGAATGAATACTACCTGTGGGTTGGTGATTGATAGGAAGTAAGTAGCACACAGTCTTTTCTAGGATTAGCCTTGTCCACTAGGCAAATAGTCTACTAATTTATCATGTTTCCCATTCTCTTTGTATATATTTTATTCTCATGTAAATTCTCAATAGTCATCAGGAGCAAATCAGTTGTTAAGAAACAGAAAACTATCAGCAATTTCTTTTTCTATTTTTTCTTTTTTTTCTTTCTTTTCTCAATACTCAAAACACAAAATAGTTTTAGTTGTTCATTAAATTTAGCTAAGTAGCTAATAGTTTTGTAGTGTCCTTAAGAAATATTTTATATGTCAACATGAGAAACAAAAAATGTTTACCACATTTTATAATTTTCTACTAAAAAGTCACTCTTTTATTTCTTTATATTCAAACGTGTATGTGTGTGTGTGTATTCTTTCTTTTTAACTGGTTTCAGTCATTTTTTGACTGTGGCCATGCTGGAGCACCGCCTTGCTTTTAGTCAAAGAAATTGACCCCAGGACTTATTATTTTATTTGTTAGCCTAGTACTTATTCTATTGGTCACTTTTGCCAAAACTGTAAGTTATGGGGATGTAACATTGGTTGTGAACTGATGGTAGGGGGACAAACATGGATACAAACACAAGCACACACACACACACACACACACACATATATATATATATATTCAATGGGCTTCTTTCAGTTTCCCTCTACCAAATCCACTCACAAGGCTTTGGTCGGCCCGAGGCTATAGTAGAAGACTCTTGCCCAAGGTGTCATGCAGTGAAACTGAAGCTGGAACCATGTGGTTAGGAAGCAAGCTTCTTACTACACAGCCATGCCTGTACCTATATATATGTATATAGTTCAAATTTACAGGAAAACAAAAGATGAAGACAAGTGAAGGAACAACAAGCAGCTAAGTTTAATGCTTAAGAAGAATAGAAAAGTCTTTGACTGGTAGTTGAAATGGAACTTTTCTTAGTTGTTTTTATGAAGATTTCTAGTTTAGGTGTTGAACTTGCAGTTGAAATGGAACTTTTCTTTCTCGATTATTTTCTTGGAAGTCTCTTGTTTAGGTATTGAACTTGTAGCTGAAATGGAACTTTTCTCAGTTTTTTTCATGGCAATCTCTTGTTCAGTTTGAGAATATACATTGCCAATAGTTAATAATTCATCTTTGCAGCAGTAACACTTATATATACAATGATACTCACCACCTATAGGGACAACAATTTTAACATGTTTGAATGATAGTAGGTTAAAGCAAGACCAACTGATGTAACATGTCTGTTACCAAATGATCACTGAAACCTTCTTTCCAGGTGCCCAATACCATCTTTCCTGCCCATGTTCCCTCCCGCACCCCTTTCCCAGTTCTCAGGGTTGGTAATGTCAATGTAGATACATTGAAAGGTAGGTCTAGTGAGATTGTTGAGATGCTTGAATGGAGGCATACTGAAGTATGCTGTATTCAAGAGGCAAGGTGGAGAAGAGCTTCACCCAGGTTCTTCACAGGCAAGGCACATAGGTATAAAATTTTCTGAGAAGGTAACAGTAATGAGGTAGATAATGTGGGCATACTTCTTGCAGAGAAATGGGTGGATACGGTCGTAGAGGTAATCAGAGTGAGCGATAAAGTGCTTAAGCTCAGGCTAGTCACAGAGACAAAGTGGTTGAGTTCCTTTTGAATGTTGGGCCTTACAGAGGCAATGACCGAGATCTTTGGCATTATGTTGTGCTTGAGAAGAAGACCCATCAAGCCAAGTAAAATCGCAGTCATGGCAGATATCGGTGTCACACAAATGGTACCCTTGCCGGTGGCACATAAAAGCACCCATTACATTCTCGGGGTGGTTGGCGTTAAGAACTGCATCCAGCTGTAGAAACCATGCTAAAACAGACTGGAGTCTGGTGAAGCCTACCAGCTTGCCCGCCCTGGTGAAGCCTCCCAGCTTGCCAGCCCTGGTGAAACCGTCCAACCTATGCCAGCATGGACGACAGACATTAAATGATGATGAAATTACTCGAGTAGTTTGTATTGTGTATCTCGTCTCAAGCTCTGATTTTCTGCCTATTCTTGTTGGAACCTTTGATATGGAGTATCAAAATTTTAATCCCTTTCACACTTATAAAATGTCAAGCAAACTTAATAATTTGTCATTACCATTTTAGCTGGGAGACCAAACTGATAGTTTGGTAACCCACTAAAATAAACATTAAAAATTGAAAGGAGAAAATAAACAGCTTTGCAAGTTTAATTCAGTGTTTATTAAAGAAGAGAGGTGAAAAATTTAAGAAGCGTTTTGTTAGAATATACATGTCTGTGAAGAGACATAAACAAAAATAGCAAAAATCTACCATACCAAAAGAACTGGTAATACATACATTACAAGTGTTCTATGAAGAGAACATAAGATTGCTGCATAATTCACCATGAATGTGAAACGACATTAAACATTGTATAAGGTAAATGAAGGTTTCTGTAGGAACGCTAAGTCATATTCACTTACTGAGTTTAATTGTGCAAGGATGAATCATGATGTTGTCGTCAGCGTTAGATGCAGTAAGAGCTGGTAGTGGTGATGTTGGCAGTGATGAATTTCGTTGTCCTAATGTGGAGAAAGCGACCAATAGCTTCCTGGGGGCAAATGCAAGCTAGACTTCTTAAGCGGAGAAAAACTGATCTGTTTAAGGAAATTGCTGGGCTCCATTGTGATAGGTAGAAACAGCAAGCAATGTAAGATATGGCCTGGACCGTGATTACCAGCATGAACATCAAACTTCAAAAGTAGTTAACCATTTAATGGTTTTAGTGAATTTATACAGAAAAAGTAAGCATTATACTGTCTAGCATAAATAAAAGTCAGCTTCATTATATATTTTCTGTAAAACCTATTCTGACACTGAGTTAACTTTCAGCATGAATGTTTACATTTGTACGTCATTTTTCAACAAAAAAAATTTCTAAAAAAATTCTGGAAATGATCTACTCATGTAATTTACACACCCACTAAAGTTTATTTTTATTTTTGCAATAAAAGGTGCATAAATTACATAGATTTTTATGGTACTTAAACCATTTAAATGTGTTTTTTGCAATTTAATAAGTTGGTATTTCTCACAGATAAGGTTTTTAGTTTATTCATATTTTGAAATATTTCCCTGATAGACTTTTAATTCTGTTGTAATTGAAGTTGAGGGTTTCAAGTTTTGAAAGGTTTTTAAAATGTTTCAAATGATCTTCTGTGATTGTGTTTAAACTTAAGTCTAAATGTCGAAGGCTGTTCTCAATATTTTTGAAATGCAAGTTCATCAACTTTTGAGATAGAGTTTTCTATTAAATACAAATTTTCCAGTTTTCTGTTTTCTTGCAAATTTCCCATACTTATTTCTTTGATAGCATTTTCAGTCATGTCAAGATGTTGTAAGTTGGGTAAATATTTGAAGGTTTGTGGAAGTGGTATTTTATCCAAGTTATTTTTTGTAATGTGAAGTTGAGTTAAATTCCCCAAATGTACAAAAGCTTTTGTGCTGAAGTATTGAATTTTATTATTTATTAAAGAGAGTTTTGTCAATTTAGTTAGCTTGTTAGAAGTAAAATTGTTCAAATTTTGGTTCATATAGAAATTTTCAATTTCAAGAGTTTCAAGGTTGTACAGGTTTTGAAGGGCTGTAAAATCAACTAGTTCTGTTGTATCTGTTGTTGATAGCTCTAAGCTTTTCAAGAAATCTTCTTGTCCACCAAATGCATTTTTGTCAATTACTGTTAATGGATTGTCATATATTGATAAGTGCTTAATTTGAGTACCATTGAAAACATTCTCCTGTAGAGAGTGTAGATTTGTTCTAGTAAGATATATGAGATAATGTTAAACAGAAATTGGAATAAATTTCCAATAATATTACACCACTTATCAAGGTAGAGTTAGAAGTGAGATGTAAATAAGAAAAGAAATGGTACCTATTTTAAGCACATGTGTATCCTTCTGCTACATGGTATATATTGATATACATGTGTGTGTGTGTGTGTGTTTACACACACACACACACACACACCTCTAAGTTGATTTTATTAGTTATTATTTCCAAGAAATTGATATTGGAAAAACTCATCGGTTAGAAAGGTTGACTGAAACTGGTAGGCTGGAGAGCAGTTCATTCTGCTCTCTTCTTCACCTCATTAATGCTCAACTAATAGTTGATAATTCTGATAATTAAATTAATTTTCTGCTTTTCTCATTGGTAAATCTAATCAATATATAAAGTATGCTATGTGCCATCTTCATCAGGTCAAATTTGCTTGGACATTTTTAATCAGCACATGCCATCCACTTTGGTTATGCATTAGTTGAGGGAGGTCTTCTGGGAGGTATCGAGTGTCTCTGGGTGAGTTGATCTACATACATTGTGTTCAGACAACCTACTCAAATACAGCTGTGCTTTGGCATCCAGAGCAGTAGGTCACTTGCTAGCTGACTCTAGTGGGACACACTGGTACCCCTTTCATTTGTAGTCACTCTTGGTTATGTACTCAGAACATCACTTGACAATCTAAACAACTTTGGTTTCACACATGAAAGGAGACAAGAGGACTGAACTATGAGAAGTGTGTGGGAGGATTAGTGCAGATTCTTGTAGAGGATATGCATAACGATTCACATCTAGTAGAGGAAGGGGTAAGAAAGTAGAAATGAATAGTAGGAGCTGCAAGAGATCAATAATGGTGACGAGGTGTATAGGCAGCCCCATAAGGCATAAGGTGAGTTGAAGAATCAGTTTGTAAGATTTTTTGAGAAAGAGAATGAGAGGATGGGCAGGAAGACTGAAATGAAAGGGAGGATGAACAAGGAGCCTTGAGTCCGTGAAGACAGAGAGAAGACAAAGAGAGTGGTGGGGAGCAGCAAGAGTAATAAACATGATACATATGTTGGGTGGGGTGGACAATAGAGACTATATGACTCATAAACTGTAGGAGCTGAGCGGTGGTGGCGGAGACGGCAAGCTTAATGCATGAGTGTGGGGAAGGGAAGAGTTACAGGATAAGAAAACATAGAAACATACGTAAAGAACAAATACTAGAAAAGACTCGAAAAAGACCATTTTTGCATCAAATCATTACTTGTGATGAGAAATGGATACTCTTTAACAACAACAGGAGAACCGGACAGTGATTAGATGCAGGAGAGTCACCTAAACACTACCCAAACCCACCATTGCACCTTAAAAAGTTATTGGTCACTGTATGGCGGTCTTCAAAGGGAGTTATTCATTATTCATTTTTGCAACAAGAAAAAACGGTAACAGCAACATCAAATTGATTGTATGCATGAGAATTTGAAAAAGAAGCAACCCAGACTAGTGAATAGACATGGCCCAATTTTTCTTTCTTTCCTTGATTATTAACTAATTGATTACTTCCATAGAAAGGAGCATTTATTTATTAATGATGTTGGAAACTCCTGTAACCCTGTATATGTGCCTCATAAAGGTTATAATGTTAAACTATTATCTTTCATGTAATAATCATAGTGTATGAAACCATGTCATCAACTTACTTGTGACATCTATCTGAGAACGATGTTCTAATCACCAGAACATTATGATCAAACTGTAATATACAGGTCATGTAAGGAAGACACTTTCAAAAACTTGAAAACACAGACACAACACATAAAAAAAATGAAATATGTATGTATGACACATGTTAAATGTAGCTCATGGGGCTATATTTGTTGTATATCACTTCTTACCAATGTTTTATACAATCAAAAAGAATATTGATCAATTAGTCAAATAATTAACATAGATTACAATGTAGTCAGTATTTTTCCCCTATCAACTAGTATAGATGCTATAATAGCTATGTAACTCTTTGTGTATAACTATGTTTGAATGTATTCCAGTTGCTTTTTGTTTTGATAAGAGAAGAAATAATGTTACCAAATCATTTATTATTTTTTTCAGCTTTTGACCTTTGCTAAACACTCTCCTCCAAATATGGGTTCCAAGTCAATGTATAATAGTTTCCACTATCAAAATCCAGCTCTAAAACTATCTGCTGTCAGCGTCAACAGAACAAAGGTGAGTTTTGTCTCCTGCCGAGTGAATATTTTATTGGATTCAACCCCAATTTTTTCCCTGTTAAGTTACTTAGGATTGGTATATTCCCTGAATATTATTATTGGGAAAATTGATCTTTTCTACAAATTCTTGATAATTTTTATGACTAATAACAAGGAAGACCAAGGAATATATATATGAGGTCTGATCAATAAGTATCCGGAATGTTGCCATAGTAACGAAGCTAGAGCATGCAGAGTGAAGCTGCTTGGCATAGATGAACCTTGATCTCTGCTCTGCATGAGCACTAAGTTTCAATGTTCTAGCTCACTTCCGCTGTTTACAGCAGTGCTTGGAAGTAACATGTATAGCATATGATTGTCACAGTGGCCATGACATAGAAAGTTGTCATGGCGATACCTGCTCAGAAGCCTATGTAAAGTGTATTGAGTATGAGCTGCACACAAGTGTACGAGTGGTTCAGGCATTTCCAAGATGGTTGAAAAAACTGTCAATAATGACAAATGTTCTGGGAGACCTGCAACCAACAGAACTGAGACAAACATCACTGATGTGTGTGCAGCTGTGAGGGGAAATCATTGAATCACCATCCATGAGTTATCAAAGGATGTGCAGATTAGTTACAGTTCAGTTCAATTCATTATCACTGAAGATTTGGGTATGAAACGCATGTCTGCCAAGTTTGTGCCAACATCACATACAGAATACACACACATATAATGAATGTCATGGCATGTGAATCAACACAAATACATGTATGCTATCTGTGACATATACACACACATAGTCTTCATGTGCTCTCCCTATCAATCTCAGAAGAAAAAAACCGTCTATTTTTTTGATGTACACACACACTAACATAGAGAAATAAGAGGTAAAGTTGTCGCTATTCTTTATTACAGAAAACATTATCCATATCCTTTCAGACAATGTATTCATACTCACAATTTTCTTCAGACATTAAATTGATTACTATTGTTTGGATAGTTTCAATTAAATAAGTGCAGAAGTTAGGTTAAATATATATACATACATAAGCACCATGAATTCGCATTCTACAAACTGGCCAACAATTCTGTGAATACTTTACTAGCAACACTGAGTAGTAAGTCTAGTCTTGTATTAAAACTTTATTTATTACAGTATCTCAGGATAGTGACTGTTAGTAATAATACTATGTTACATATGAATCTCTAAAGTTTCCTGAATAGATTATTTTGAAAGACATTTACTAACATAAAAAAACCCATGAATCAAAGAAGTGCTGTTTTTTTTTTTGCTTTTTTTAGCCCCAGATCAACCCTGATCCAGAACACCTCTGATCAAAGATACACCAGCTATAATCACCCTATATTTTATCTAGATATGGTGTATCAAGGACAATATTGTCCAATGTATCCTTCCTTTCTTTAGGGAGATTGAGTTATTATTTGTAGAAGGTTCAATAACCACATAAAGTTATCAACTGGAGGACTACTTAATGTTGGTTATTTAACAGAATTTCCCTGTTCAACTATAATATTTGCTAATACTACATTTACAGTTTGTTACATAGTTTCTCCCTTGTAAACACCTTAATTCTAGTTTCTTTTATTTCAACCAGTTTTCTCAACAGCGGTCCACAATACCCAAGACAGAACTGTCCTTTGAGTTGGGTCAGTTTACATCTGAAGTTGACATAACAATTGTTGATCGAATAAACAGCTTATTGAAATCAGATCTTGTGCGGCCGCCTGATCAAAATATCAATAGTGGGCTGCGATTTGTTCCTACAAGTCCATATGCCAGTTTTGTGAGTATACCTTTTGTGACATTTTCCAGGGAAGGGTAGGGGAATTAAGATGAGGATAATAAAGATGAAAACAAGATGTCAGCTCAGTGATAATGTAGTGGACTTTTATAATCAATTCATAAGGCGTATGATGATTGATTTCCAAGCTCAACTAAGCAAACAGGTCTCAGAATTGGCCCAATAAAATTAATCAGTTACTGAAGTGACCTTTTTTCTTCAGGTTGAAATGAAAGGAAGTGGCTAAAAGTAATTTTATTGTTTCCAAGGATGTCAGTTAATTTTGTATCTGCTTTGAAACATCCTGAGGCTGAAAGAC
The DNA here is from genome assembly GCF_046866305.1 of Octopus bimaculoides. Classification (NCBI taxonomy): domain Eukaryota; kingdom Metazoa; phylum Mollusca; class Cephalopoda; order Octopoda; family Octopodidae; genus Octopus; species Octopus bimaculoides. The sequence goes on along the minus strand of NC_142930.1, from coordinate 53,130,426 downwards.
AATCAACTGTCTTATACTTTCCTGTCACCGTTTATGATTTTATTTTTATTTCCATCGTTGTCATTGTCATCATCATTTAACATCCATCTTCTTTGCTGGCATGGGTTGGATGGTTTGACAGGAGTTAGCAAGCCCAAGGACTAAACCAAGTCTAGTGTCTACTTTGACATGGTTTCTATGGCTGGATGCCCTTCCTAATGTCGATTACTTTACTGAGTGTACCAGGTACTTTTTTTGGTGACACTAGCACTAGTGAGATCACCAAGTAACTTGCAAGACAAGATTCTTTGACTGAGTGGAGATGAAGTATTAAAGAAGGTGGTTTTGTGTCAAGTATAAAGTAGCTAAAGTATAATCAAGGAATTTATGTCTTGCTGGAGAAGAGATACATGGTTACCCCCAACAGGAAAGGGAGAAAGGATGGTGAAGATGATGTGTCAGGGGGGAAACAAAACAAAAACAAACATGGTGGGCTGTTAGACCAGACAAGGAAACAAAAAAGGATTCCAATAAATGCGGTTACAAGTGAAAGTTCCTGCACACGATGAAAAGAGAATCACAGAAACTGTAAAGCAAACCCCCTTTTTTTTACTATCATCATTTCTCCCTTGTTTTTCTTCCCCTTAACTCAGTATGACTGAAACTTTGATGATATTCATTTCTGGTCGATCACTACTGACACTATTGAATTTCGTGCATTTAAACAAGATGATCCACAATTTTTATATTATTGACTGTTATGAACATTTAAACTTGTCAACATTGAAACTTTTAAACATGTTTTTCTAATTCATAGTTCTAAATTGTTAACATTGATAAATAAAAAATATTGTTGAAACTAGTTTGGTATATATGTAAATAAATTTAGGTGCATTTTCAACAACAAATGTGCCTATGTATATATATATAAGTTCAAAGAAACAATAACAAAAAAACAAAAAAAACAACAAAGTGAGGACGTGATATGGATAGTGTTATTGGTATATATATATATATATATATATATATATATATATATATATATATATATATATATATATATATATAATGTTTGTGTGCGATATTTCATTATTTCAGACAACACAGGCATTATATGAAGGGTCCACTACAGAAGAAAATAGAGTTTCATTGAAAGTTGGCAGTTCATCATGTATACTTCGAGTCAGGTAAAAAATTTTATTCACACAGATTCATTAAACATGATGAGCTCCTTATGATACTTTGAGTAGAGCAGTTACTTTACAGGTCCTCTATAGCTCCTTAGCACAATACTAGAACTATATCCTAGTTTGTTCATTCCCAGTTGAAATCATTGGTTCCTTTTGTAGAATTACACAAGTATCAAAGTGAAGACTCTCTCTTTGCTAAAAAACTGACCAACATTATATGTATAAATTATCTCAGAGAATGTTTTTAAAATGTGTACATCTATTTCAGATAATATATAATGAATATATGTTTAACCCTCTTGATTTCAACTTATCTGAAACCATCCTCGATTCCATGGTAAAAAGCTTTCTTTTATAAAGTTACCAATGTTGAAACCTTCCATCAAAATTTCATCTTAATATTCCAAACACCAGCTTAGTAGCAACTAAATTTTCCATTATTTTCAAACTTAACTGAAGCAAAGGCAATGTATTTCAACTGAAATATAGTAACAAAAGAGTTACAAACAAAAGAGTAACAAAAAACTGAAAATCTTGATATAATTTCTAAAAGAAAATAAATTTGTGTTATGTTGTTTAAAATACTGTCTTCATCAAAGAATTGTCTGGTTCCTGATCTCATGTACTCATTCATCAGAGTTTTAACCGAAAACAATCTCGAAAGATATAATTATATAACATCTAATAATATTGAGATCTTGGGACTGTGGTGGCCAAATAAGATGTTCAACTTACACTAGAATGTTCCCTGTGCCATTCACTAACAACTGTTGTTTAGCTCCAGTTCAGTTCTGACTGAGTTGACTTATGATTAGAGACACTCCAGTTATTGCCCTCCATCTTTTTGTTGAGACCCTTCAAGATTGCATTATCCAATGTGTACTTGTTTAACTCTTTAGCATTTAAGTCACCCACATCCAGCTCAATTATTGTACCTATTTTATGTACAAACTGGTGAGATCTGGCCCCTCACACCTACCCTACAATGTTTTTCTAAAAATAAACAACCACATAGTCATAATCTTGAAGCTTTGAGATAATGCATGATTAATTGAAAATAATGTAAATAAATAAGCATTGCATTTGACAAAGTAATCATCATCATCATCATCGTTTAATGTCTGCATTCCATGCTGGCTTGCATGGGACAATTATGCTAAAGGGTTTAAAGACAGTAGAGTGTGATTTGTTATTTGAGTGAGATGGATGCCCTTCCTTGGAAGGTAAACAATCACATAACATTTCCACATGTAGCAGAGTGCAGTGCAGATGTTTTATTATGTATCTTCTTGTTTATTGCTTTATTTAATTTTATGTCTAAAAGATTTGTTTAATGTTGATGTGGAGATGGTCACTGTGAACTTGATTAGTGCCTAGCAGCTTGACTTGTCTATTGGAAATCTCATGCAGACACCACTATAATAAATAACGTTATGTTATGATAGAAGCAGTCATCATTATCATCATCATTTTTTTTTCTATACTGGCATGGGTTTGATGAGACTTCTTCAGACAATATTCTGTGACTGGAAACCTGTTGTGACACCAATTCTTATTTGTTTTTCACACAAGATACTTTATTACACATCTTCACACACTGAACCACTGCCTGATGTTTTGTATACAGGAGACATTTTGCTTACAGGAGACACTGCTGGATTGGTATCAATTCAAAATGCATTGATACACACACATACATCTATGCATATCAACTATAATATCAGGCAAACCAATACTTTGTGAGTGAAATTTGACAGGCAAGAATTGTATGGAAGTCATATGTGTGTGTGCATATGTTGATGAGCCTAATGTGTTCTACAGTGGGATTGAAACAAAAACCTTAGTTTTGAAGCAAACATCTTGACCACATAGCAATGCCTATGTCTATAAGCCACACCTGTACATATAATTAGCTAGCAATGGCCTACTTACGTTTTATTGAAGTAGAATGGAAATAGAATTATCCTGTTGTGTTAGTGCGTCATCAAACAAAGTAGAAAGGAATTTTATTGGTTAGAGCTCTATGTTAATGTGGATAATATTTTTTCTAATCAAGGATTCTAACTGAAATATCCAACTCTGCTTTGTCTCATAACACATTAACATACACTCCTAAGGGCCAACAAGGGATCTTCTATGTAGTCACTCGACCTACTAGTAGTCGTAAACAAATCTTCCTTAAATCACATCCTACTCTGTTAAAAAAAAAAAAAACGAAGGATAATATAGTCAACTGCCTGAAAAAATCCACATGACGATCACAACTGGAGTGCTTTTCCACATGGGTCTTCTTGTTTAGTGCCCACCTAGGTTAAACAAAAGTGTGGAAAAGAAAAAAGAATCCCTCTACTCCTTTTATTTCCAACTGATGTTACAGTTGTTTTGCCATGTATGTGTAACCTTGCATGAATTAGTAAACCAATGAATTATTGTTTTGCTCCAGGTCAGCCTTGATCAAGTAGGCATATGAATAAGCACATTCTTGACATAATCATATTATATTTCATTGAGATGTGTTGTATTTAAGATGGTAGACTGTGGTTGAAAGAGCTTTTGGCTTCTGTTTGTAATATTGTTGAGTGACAATGTATAGGCTCTCTCATTGGCTTAAGTCTCTGTTCTGGTGCATGTACAGGGGTTGGACAAAATAATGGAAACACCTTAAAATTTCAAACACATTTATTTTAATATGGGGTAGGACCACCTTTGGCAATAATTACAGCTTGAATTCTAAGAGGTATGGACTCATACAAAGTTTGAATTGTTTCCAAAGGAATTTTTGTCCATTCTTCAGTTAAAACAGTCTCCAGTTCTTGTGGTGATGATGGTGGAGGATATCTACTCCTTACTTGTTGTTCTAAAATGCATCATAAATGTTCAATAATATTGAGATCTTGAGACTGTGGTGGCCAAATAAGATGTTCAACTTACACTAGAATGTTCCTTGTGCCATTCACTAACAACTTTAGCTGTGAATTGGTGCATTATCATCCTGAACGATTGTGTTTCTCTCCGGAAACAGTTCCACAACCATAGGATGAATTTGATCAGATAAAATGCTTAAATAGTCTTGACTATTAATTCTGCCATGAAGGGTAACCATTGGGCCAGCGGATTTCCAAGATATAGCCCCCCCTCCCCAGATCATCACAGATCCTCCTCCTTGTTTAACAGTTGGAAGAAAGCAGTCTGGGTCAAATGCTTCTTTTGGCTGTCTCCAAGCATATACTTGACCAGTGTTTGGAAATAGGGTAAAGGATGACTTGTCCAAGAAAATAACATTCTTCCACTGCTCTAGGGACCAATTCTGTAGGTTTTTACTCCATTCTAAATGCTTTGCAATGTTTGTTTTTGAAAGTAGTGGTTTTCTGATTGCAGCCCTCCCATCTAATCCAGCTTTGTGCAGCTCCCAGCAAACAGTTTTTGTGGAAACTGGGTTCTCTAGGTGGTCATTAAGCTCTGCAGTAATTTTGGGAGCTGTACTTTTGTGATTCTTTCTAACAATTCATGTAAGAGTCCAACAGTCCTTATCTGAAAGTTTTG